>NW_027094090.1:25343931-25353931 GCF_029207755.1 Chamaea fasciata | reverse complement strand
CTGTTTTCTTGAGAGGTGAGTTAATGCTTTCCATTCTTTCTGAAACAAACTCATAAGTATGAGTGGCAGAATTACCTTTTCTGTGTCAAAGGTATTTAGACCTCATGTCTGGCAGAAGCAAACCATATTTTCCCATGGTCAAACTTTGGTTTGAGTCCATAGAAAAAGTTAAGCTTTCCTTATTTGATGGTACAGAAGTAGTAGCTACATTATTCAGACTTGATATTAATTTTCAGATTTCAGCCTAAATACACACACACAAAAAAATCCATAAAAGTGCTGATTGAGAATTTTTGGACACAAAATATGTTCTAGCTGATTGTTCTAGTGAACAGCTGATTGAAAATAACAACAGTCATAACTCAAATCATTTTATGGTTTGAATCAAGCATTTTTCATCCCTTTATTCAACATGTAGCATGCAGATTAATGGATATGCTTCAGTAATTTTGACAGTGCATGTTCACTGAACAATTGGACCACCGAACAAGGGCTTCTTTAGTCTATTCTCACATTAAGGAGACGCTCAAAAGAGTTCCATATTACTCCTTTCCCCTGTTCTACTCACAAGAGTTTGCCGTGAGTTATAGACATTTATCTGACATGACTGATAAATGTGGACAATTATTTTCCCTCTCTCTAGAGATCCACTTTGGCCCCTACAACCGTAGATCAATTGAATAATATTATAAGACACAGAGTGCATGGACACATAGAAGAACCACTGTAGGAAAGGAGATTTGAAAACTCCTTTAGTCAGTTGGAAGTAGAGTGTAGATCTGGTATTACTTTCAGTTAGGGAAGTATCTATGTTTGTCAGTACAAGCTTAGGCTTTGATTTTTCATAATTGCATACTTAAAACTACGTTCATGCAAAGTGTAGGAACAACTGCTTCTGTAATTGCACAAGCCGGCAGATTACCTACCCACTTCTTTGCTCCTGCAGTTTCTGCATATATTTGGCAGTTATGGCCCTTAGGTAGACAGTTTTGGAAATCTGGCACACATTGCAGTTATTCAAGCAGTAAGTCCTACCACTGAAGAACCAGAAGCATAATGTCACCCGGGATAATCAAAGAAAAAGTAACTTTTCCTTTCTGATTTTCATCAGTTGTTAACTGCAACGCAAGGAGGACCAAATATTGAAGCTGACCCCACACTACTGATGTGTTCTAGGATGGATCTCAAAACTAAGGACAGAAAGGAGAATCTGAAGGACTCCTTAAGCAGCCATGATGTAGTGTGGAGCAAGTGTCCAGCCAAGAAAGCACTTATGGCCTCTTTGAGGCACAAAAGCACAAAACCTCTAATCATTTCGATACTGTTGGGATTCTGCAGGTGTCAAGTTGGACCTCTGAGGTGTTGAAAGACTTTGACACTCTGTTCATCATTCTTCTAATCACTGTAAACAGAAGTTGAATTTTAGGAGGTAATGTTGAGGTTTGGTGATTCCTTACCACATATAGCACAACTTGAAATAGAAAACTCTTTATTGGTTTAATACTAGAGGGTTACCACTGAGTTTAAATGTAGCAAACAGGCAGGTTCTTTTTGGAAGAATTGTCATCTACTATTATTTCATCCTCAGGCAAAATGTTTGGGGGTGCACATTTTGTGATGAATGTGCTTTCATAAATATACCTGTGAGGGAAAAAAATCAACCTGTATCCAGTGTCTGATGTATCTAGTCCTTTTGATACATTTGAAGTTTATTTTAAATTTAAGGATTTATTCTTCTCTGCCTTTTTCCAAGAATTCTCAAAACACTGCTAGATGTATAGATCTAAAAGGAGCTCATTCTCCCTCATATACCAGCTGAAAATTGTTCTTTCCATGGGCACCCTGTTTGTGGAAGCTCTTTTTGTCCTGGCGAAGTTCTGTCACTCTGAAGTTCTCATCCATACAGGAAATATAGATTTGGAACTGTCACAGTAAGATGCATATAGGTCCCTCCTGAATGTGTGTTCTAATGGAATGTGTTTTCTTATGCTTTAGTATCTGGGTATTTGCAGAAATGAATGTAACCAACTCCAAATCATAGCATAAATCATAGTATGTGAGACTTTATATGAGGCTAAATCAGTTCACTAAACTGGAAGGTTACATTAAATGACAGGGACTCAGTGGCAGAAAAAGTAGTATTGTATTCTCTTAGAAAGGTGATCAGGCAAAACAAAAGTAGTAATCTCAGCTCAAATCTAATAATCTCAACTATTAGTTTCTCAAATTTTGACAAACAACTTTTGGCTTTTTCATATGCTCATGTACACAAAACTATTTTGTTAGTATTCTGCTGTTAACACAGCTGTCATATCTGCATTTTATTATATAATTACCTGTAGTTCTCACTTCATCACAAATTCCCATTAACACTGGTGGGAGTTTTGCACAGAGGACCAGATATTGCTGTTTCTTGTAACTACTGCAACCATTCAAAACAAAACAAAACAAAACAAAACAAAACAAAACAAAACAAACAAACAAACAAACAAACAAACAAAAAAAAAAAAAAAAAAAAAAAACCCACAACCTACATCCATTTTCAAAACATTTATCCTGGTAAACTAAATGTGTAGAAAATTCAACTACATAAAAATTATATTATATTTAATACAGTGTAAAATATAAAAATACAATAAAAATACATAAATAAAAAGAGTGTATGCTGCTTTAACTCACCCTAGCTGCTAAGCAATGAGTATTTCTTATTATTTACCTCAGATTTCTGGAAATCCTGATCTATAATAATTTCTTAAAATAAAACTATGAACACCACAGATACTTAAAAGACGTTTGGGAAACTGGAGGATAGGTCCAGGAAAACTTTTCAGAAAAAAGTCTCATAATAAATGTGGTGATTAGCAAACAGGTTCTATTGCTATTTTTTCATATTATTGTTAATAATATATTGTATTATTGTTAATATTACAATTTTATTGTTATTTTTGTTACTGGTAGTCGTAATATAAGCTGGAAAGATAAAGCACAGAAGACAGAAATATGTCTGTAAAGGAGAAGCTCTGTAATATTGACTGTCTCTGTCCTCTGGACTTTTTATAAACAGAGGCTGCCTCTCCTGCTTCAGGAGGCAGGGATGGGTTCATGGGGTGCAGTGATTGTAACAGAGCCCACTACTGCTCACTACCCCATTTGTCATGGTGTGTTTTTTACTGTGTCACCTGGTGATCAACCTGCACCTATTGTGATTGTGTTTTCCTCTATGTAATTAAAAAGGTATCATACTCTGTAAAATGTATTTAAAGCAATCTTCAGATAGTAGGGGATATACCTTATTTTCCTTCAAGGGAAAGGGACTAAATAGAAGACAAATTCAATGAAAGGATGGGGGCTTTTAAACAAATAAATTTATGTGAGGGAACTGATATTCTCTATTAATTCAAAACGACATGGTCTCTTTTCCAGCCATGGTATATTTAATTTAAAAACCTTAGGTTAAAAACCTTTTGTACAACTATTTGCAGAACTGAAGCCAATGTCCTTAAAAAAGGAATTTTAATTAAAAAAAAATTAGATCACCATAGCACTTAGGAGTTTTAGCATCTTGATTCTTCATTTTTTCTAAATTTTGAAGTTTCCCACTGAGCATGGGAAAAGTTTGGAGTTCTATTTTTCAGAAGTATCTAGAAACTAGAATGACAACTAGTCAAAGAGTGACAGCTCAATGCCTGAGAGTCCTGGTACTTAGAATCATAGATTCCTAGAGTGTCCTGAGTTGAGAGGCTCTCATGAGGATCATTGAATCCAAATCCTACCTCCACATAGGGCAACCTAAAAGTTAAAACACATTAAAAAATATAAGTCATGAGGCTGAGCATCATTCAGACCTTTTTTGAACACCAACTAAAGCCTTGGGACCATGATCAAGCTCTTCCAGAACTTGTTCCAGTCTTTGACCACCCTCTTAGGGAAGAACTTTTTCATAATATCCACTCTAAATTTCTCCTTATGTAGCTTTAATACATTCCATCACTGGACACCAGAAAGAAGACATCAATGCCTCCTCCTCTCCCTGTCATGAGGAAATTGTAGACAGCAATGAGATCACTCTGCACCCTCCTCTTCCATGAGCTGAATAAACAAAACATCCTCATTTGCTCCTCATGAGTCATGTCTTCTAGACCCTTTGGCATATTTGTTGCTCTCCTTTGAGCACATTCTAATGTATTATGTTGTCCAAAACAGTGCAGTGTACTTGAGGTGAGGCAGTGATGCAGTCTCTTCTTTCTGCCTGTGAAATATGCTGTGCTTGACACACCCCAGGGTACCACATGCCCTGCTGTTCTCAAGGGCACGCTGCTCACTCATTTGAACTGATCATCAAGACATAGTTGCTGTGGGATTTCAGGTACTTTAATACTTGTCTGGATATCCAAGGATGTGGAGAAAGCCCTTGGCCTTAGCCTCTCCCTGTCTCTGGTGGGCCAGTGTGCTCATATGGTTTTCCCTGTCCCATGAACCTTCGGTGCCTGTCATTATCCAGGATGAGTCAGGACCAAGAGGAAAAGGGTTTGGTAAGTAGAAATAAGGTACAACCGTGATAATGAAGGAACCGTTAAAACTGGCATCAGACCTTCTGGAAGAGAACAAGACTCATCAAGTTCTCCTGCAGCTTGGATCTTAGAGTGTAACCATGATCCCTGTGTAGAGTGCTCTCAGCCCACTGTGCTCAGTGGAAAACAAGCTCCTACTGATTGTATTTAATTTTGGATTAGTTATTTAAAAGGCCTTTCCAGTTTTAAATTGTAAAAAGTGAAGGTAGGGTAATACATCAAGACCTTTAAACACAAATGTTTGAATCTTTCATGGACAGCTCTTAGGTTAATAATCACATTCCCCTGTAATAAGAACTTCTTATGTAAGAAACACCTGAGGAATTAGACAATCATCAACATCTGCAAGTTGTGTAAAACTCTGAATGTTATTGTCCTGCATTTCCATTTGTAAAATGACTTTGCCTGGACCTTTTGTAGAAGCGTGTTCATTCACAGATTAGAGTCTAACTATATAATGCTTTGCCTTGCATTCAAAACATTCTCTTTGTGGAGAATCTTCAATGGTTAATTTCTGAAATTATTACTTACATGGCAAATATTTTCGAGTGCAATGCAGAATCGTAGTCAGGAATTCTTGTTCAAAAAACTAAAAGGGAACATGTCAGGGATTCTTACAGATTGAAAAATACTCTCTCAGATCTATATCAGCATTTAGTAAACCTTTATTGTTCTGCTGTGAGTACATATAAAGACGCCCAAAGCAGTCTAACATACTTTTTCCTACAAACTATTAACATAAAAATATATCCTATTCATTAATCAAATTTTGTAGTTGAAGTTTTCATCCTTAGAGAATGACACAATGAGGCAAGGAGAAGTTAAGTGATTTATTTACAGATTTGTTGTGGGCAAGTGAAACGTAGAATTTGAAAATGTATACGAGAGTTACCCGTCTACTGCTCTAGATGAAAAAACACCACAGAAAATGAACCCTTAGTACTTTGGAAAAAATACTTATCTGAACACATTCATTTACTGAATGTATCTAAGACTGAACATGCCAATATAATTTTATAGCAAAACCCATGATATTTAAAATGTAGGAAAGAAAACATACTGAAATAATTTTCTGCAAAGGGGGAAAAAAAAAGATTTTGAACTGTTATTCCATTTCCCAGTTTTCAAAGGTTCTACATTAAATGAAAACCTCACTCAGTATCTCCTGCATTTGCCAGTTTCTGGTGTTAATTATCTTTTGTTTGCCCTTGATAATCCTGAGGTGGGTATGCAGATAATGAAGCCTGCAGATTCATCTCAAAGTGTAAAAAACAATGGCATTGTCAATTCTGCATCACAACACTTTATAAATTATGAATGTTATCCACATTAAGGAGAATGCTAGACTTTTAAAATTACTTCCATGAATAGATTAAATTACAAGTATTATTACATTTCATTTTATTAAGTGCATCTTAGTAGTTATTAGGGCAAATGAACATGTTCTCTCAAATACATAATAACATTAGAACTAAGAATTATGCACTGACACTCCCAAATGCATAATGTGGCATTGTATATTAATCATCCCAAACAATATTTTTGGTTTATATAAAGACAATTATTACCTATTGAAAAATAACCATCTTATTGATTTATTGCAATTTAGCTCAAGGAATTGTTTTCTATATAAAAGCTTTGATTCTTTTCTGGATAGTTTAATAATTTCTAGCTCTTTCTTTTCTTCTAGAAAAAAAAAGGTAGGAGTCTTTTAATTACTTCCTTTTATTAATCTCATCACAATAACACAAAGTTTATAATATATTTCATTTTTAAATATCTTGCACAAGACAATGTGGGACACATTCAATATACACCAAGTATTTTAAGAAAATATTTGTTAATATTTTGTTTTAGCTTTTAGCAAATTGTAATTATTTACATGATGTATGTTTTAACCTACATTTTAATTCTCTCAGATTCTAGTGGTCAGATATGCAGATTATCATGCTGCCTTTCATTCAAAGGAAAAACTTTCATGTAAGTAAATTAATATTGTTTAGGAAATTGCCTAAAAAGAATAAGAAAAGCACCTGACACTATCACACTGACCTGAGTGGCAACATTCGAGCTAACTGAAATGAGAGAAGGATTGAGGCTTTGCACTGACGTGTGCAGCAGCCAGGCATTTTAGACACCTGCAGAGCAATTGATAACACCAACACTTCCAGATACTTTTGTAGTGTCCAATTTTTATTTGGCTGTGATCTATGCATTGATTGCAACCCTTGTAAATTAATTTCCTTTATATAAGTTGTCTAGATAACTGTGTCTCATTGTTTCAAGTATTTCCAGCACTTTGCGTTAATTAGATTTGGCAATGCTCATACTGATGTGCCATTATTTACTTTAACATAACTAGCAAATTTTTCAGGATGATTACTTAAGGGATAATAATTCAATAATAATTAAAAAGCAATTTTTATAGTGTCAGCAATTTTTCTTTGGACAAGGAAGAGTTTGTTCTCATTTATTGTATTTTTCTATTTTGATTTTAATTTGAGTTCACACATGCCGTCAATATCATTGCCAGATTTTGCCACTTTACAAAACATTGGTACATGCTGGACTAGTATTTCAGGGGACAGTTATGGACTCACCAAAAATAAATAGGACACTACTCTGGCATAATTCATACCAGGTACAGATTATAGTCAATAAATCAGCTTTGTAAGTGAATTCAAATCACTCTGTATTTGTTGGTCTAAATATTAAAACACTAACACATGCCTTCTTTATCATATGAGTCTTGAATACACCGTATGAAATACTTGATTCAGCAAGAATAGCATATAAATGTGAAATATTACATACTCTTAGGGAGTATTAAAAAGTGTATTTTAATTTGATATATTTTTGCATGGAAACTCTGTCTCAGAATTTAAATGTCCTTTGTGCTGCTTAAAAACTTTTTCCTCTCATATTCTGCCCTTATGCTTCCTACCAGCTGGGGTAGAATTTTTGAATACAACCCACAGAAAGCCTGTGGAAATGTCTAACAGTGAACATGTAGAATAAGCAAATGTTCTAATTGGTCATTTCATGGGAGTAAGTAGTCACTGTAATTAAACATTGTTTATATTAGCAATGTATTGGGTAACATGAAATGACTAGGTGATCCTTCTGGCCTAATGTTATTAACTAAACAAAGTAAGTTAGACTCTTTATCTTTGTTACATTGGATTAAAAATGACTGGAACTAACACATGTGCAGTTGACAAAATAACTAGCCTTCTTAGTTCTAATTAGTTCTTAATTAAATTGTATCAGCAGTGGTGTCAGACTTACAGCTACATTAAATTGTCTTTGAATCTGTCTGATTCCTTTAGTTCTCCCTTGTGCCATTAAGGAAGTTTCAGACATGAAAGTGTTAACAGCTGCTTTGAAATTACTCCTATTTAAGAAGAAAAATCATATTACTTTCTTAATCTTTCTAATTCTATTCTCATAAGATGATCTTGGATTTGTTCCTTTAGCACAGACTCTTTAGTGCAGTCCTGATTTCTGTATTAATGAATTGAGAAGATGACATCAGGCTCTTAGGTAAGTGCTATAAACTCAGTCATATGATTTTTATAGTAAGATATTGTGTATAAAAAATCCCCAATTTTTTTTCCTTTCTTACATCGATGTTTCTTTGAAAAGTAATAGTTGGATGTTATGTAGGTGGCACACAAAAGACCATGTAGTAGTTTGTAATTTACCTTTTGATCATAAGAAAAATTTCTACTGGGAAATGAAAGCCAAACATAATTCACTAAAATTACACTGAATGCCCTCTAATCAATACAGATAAATCTAGAGTTTGTTGTTAAATCGATCCTCTCCTTTATAGAGATATACTGTCTTGATTGTTTTAGGGATAATTATTTCACAGGGAATTTTTACAATGATTAGTCGAAACGAGACAACAGTAAACTTGACTCGGAGCCATTGAATTACTGTGCTGCGGAGTGCATTTGTCTCTTCTAGTTTGAAGCTTACTGTTATCAATACTGATTTATATAATTTCATGTGATGATGTTTTCCTGAGAGAAATGAAGTGAAGTTGATTTCATTTCAGAAATGAACAGCCTCAGTGTTTGTTTTTGTTTTATAAAATTGTCAGCTCTTGCCAATATAAATACTCACTGATGCAGACTTTCCCTTCCTGCTTTTATCACTTAGGCTGATTCCTTGACATCCATCACATTGAAAAAGTCCAGATAAACTTTAGAGAAATAATAAAAAAAAATGTTTAGACTAGAAAGACAAAGGTTGAACTAAAGGATTACTTAAAATGGTGTTACTGAACTGTTTCTATACATATGAAAATGCAATTTAAATATCAAGGATTTAAAAAGTCAGAAGTTTTCTGCTTCAGTTTCCATTTGTAAATGAAGATCTTTGTAAGTCTGCATGATTTTAACAGCTCATATACCATAAGTCAATACAACATTTAAAAAGATAAAGAAAGAAAGGAAGAGAGAGGGGGATGAGTTTCTGTGGATGAAGTAGATGTAATTGCTCACAGTATTCTATCGAAGAAAAAGTGAATTGCAATACATTTTTCAGAAAAAGTAGACTTATGTAGCATTTTGATTAACATAATAAAGTACATATTCTATGTAAGAATGAATAAAGCATAGTAGGCATAAAGCTTGAACTTTTGCATAATGTATTCTGTCATCTAAACTTTTCATTAGCAAGAACATGGTGAATCATTTAATTCAGACAACATCCCAACTAGTGCCTTTTAATTCAAGCAGTCTAATTGGCAATAGTTGCAACTCCATGCAAAATGAAATAATTCTCTAATGAATAACACAATAAAAACATGTTTGTTTTCCCCCTTAAATAGTCATTAAATTTAAATGTCTAATGCAAGGTATTTCTTTAATTTAACATTAATTTTGATAGTATGTGTTTTTAAATGACTGCTTAATATTAATTCTATCACCTTTTCAAGGAACAAGGAAATAAAATTTTTAGTATTTATAAGAGGAAAGCGTATTCTGAAATTGGTTATTAGCTAAATGTTACAGAAGTAGAAATCTAGTTCAAATGATCATTTCATAAATGTATAATTTATGGCACTTATTATGTAGCTTTCACTAGAAAACTGTACAAATACACTCAAAAAACTGTTCTGAGAAACAAGAAGGAAATACTTCTTGAAATATACTGAATGCTACATTCTTAAAACAGGAAACTCCAGCTGCCTTCTCTTAGATATTTGGTACCTATTTACATCCTTAGACTGTGTTTTTTAACTATTAAGTAATTCCTATTTTTGGTAATCAATATGCAAAATCTATCTACCTTACTCTGTAGAATAAGGCATTTCTTATAGCAACAATTCAACTATATTCTGAAGGGCTAAATTTCATCTGCATCTATGCTTTATTTTAAATTGTTGCAGAGACTTGTCCTGTTTGTCACCTAAACTT
>NW_027094090.1:25306431-25341431 GCF_029207755.1 Chamaea fasciata | reverse complement strand
CCCATACAGGATCAGGCATTAGGAGAATAACTCCTTCTGGATTGCAGTTTTATTCACCACTTAAATGAAATATTGTGTTTCTTAAATATTCTATATACATTTATTATTATTACTGTTATTGTTATTGTAATTATTAGTAATTACTATTATAAAGACCTATTGATGTATTGACCTGCACAGCTTGTTATTTCAGAAAGAAATTGTTGTCACACAGGAAATTTTCTTCTGGAGAATTTTGTTTTCATGAAGTTTGCTGTTGACTCAATCCAAATAGGCCTCTGTGGCTAACAAGGAAATTTTTGAGGCTGCTCTTAATTCTGAAGGAAAATTTCAACCTGATTATCATCTGTGTAATGATTATCCAGGTGTTATGTGGTCACCAGCCCTTGCTATTAATTTCATGGTAAAGTTTGCAGTGCTGCTTGCTAAATCCCCTTCCACAATTCTCATGTAGAGGCTTAGTCTTGTTCCACAGATTAGCAGGGAAAAACAAATGTCTTGAGGTGGAGCTAACACTATTTTCTTTCTCTGTGTTCAAAGATGCATAGATGGTGGTCCAGATGAGTATTGTACTACTTGTACATAACCTGAAAGAGAGTATGGAAATGAGCGCTCTTCAAAAGACACTTCACAGAATCACAGAATTTGACGAGCTGGAAGGGACCCACAAGGATCATCAAGTCCAGTTCCTGGCCCTGAACAGGATAACCCCAAGAGTCACACCATGTACCTGAGAATGTTTTCCAAATGCTTTTTGTACTGTGACAGACAGACTGTGACCATTCCCTGGGGAGTCTGTTCCAGTGCCCAGCGACCCTCTGAGTGGAGAACCTTTTTCCAGTATCGAACCTAAACCTCCATGATGCAACTTCAGGCATCAGATCCTATCACTGGTCATTACAGAGAAGAAATCAGTTTCTGCCCTTCTTCTTACCCTCATGAGGAAGTTGTAACTGCAAAGAGGTTCCCCCTCAGTCCCCTCCAGGCTGAACAGACCAAGTGACCTCAGCTGCTCCTCACACGGCTTCTCCTCAGGGCCCTTCATCATCTTCATTGCCCTCCTTTGGATACTCTCTAACAGTTTAATACCTTTCTTATATTGTGACGACCATAGCTTAATGTAACATAGGGATGAGAGTTGTTATTCCAGATTATTTCAAGAAAACAAAACAGCAGTTTTCAGGATTGCTATTTTCTTTTCTAGAGACCTTTTGTCACAACTTACTGTAATTTTCAGTAGTTGTGTTATGTTACCTTTCAAGATTTAAATGTAACAAAACTACCCTTTCTGATGGCTTAACATGAGATGTCTGATGTCAGAGATAATATGTAAAAATTATTATGTTGATTACTTATGCATACTGTTTTGAATTCTTTTGTGGATTGATTCAAACTGTCCTGAACGTTCACCACATACTGATTACTGTATAGGTAGCTAAAAATTCATTTGTGTCTTAGGGTGGCCATTTTTGCCTTATATACATTTGAAACACTCCAAGTTTTTTTCTTCCTCAGTTCTTTGGTTCCATATTGCTCTTCTATAATCTCCTTAATCATTGGAGTCAATGTTGAGGCAGGCCAGACAGAGGGAAGAAGAAAAATATGAATTGTAAATAAAAACTCAGTTGAAGTGAGGCATCAGACGTATATTGACATAGCTCCAGTAATGAATATATTACATTTGTTTTAATTCCTTTTCTTATGTGGACTCACAGATTTAGACTGCAGTGGATTTTAATGCCCAATACATATGTGAATGACATAAGTTCAATTTTAATTTAGATTTGTCTAAGTAGTGAGGATCCAAACTATCACAAATAATCATCTGTATTCTTGTCCAAATGTATCTTGGTGGACAGTGTTATTACTGAGAAATGCTATGGAAATAACTCTTCTTACTGAAGAAGAACTATGTCATAGTTAATCGTTATAGAAGATCAGTATATTTCACATAGAAGTCCAGAAAATTCAGAAAAATCGACTGGAAATTAGTAGTGAAAAGATCTCGATATTCACCAGCATTTTATACTTTTCTCCTTTTTATTTCCAAGTCTTAATGATGGATGCAAGAGATGTAGAATTGCCTGTAAATGTATTCAAAATTGAGGTGGGTACCAAAGCCTGGTTTTTCTGATTCACAGGTGGGAATTCAACCTAAATATAAGGGCTTATTTGTCTAGGAAGATAAGTCTATTCTTATAAGTGTGCATAATGTGGTGTGGAAGATCTCTGTTGGACTGGTATGGGGACATGGCAGCACACATTGAAAACGGAACTCTTGTTGCACCAAGCAATGATGAGGTCATCTGTGAGACTCCCCATGCAGTAACTTCCCATGCCTCAAAAACTGAGGATATTCATTCAGATACTGATAGTTTTATTCCTTATTTCTCTATTTTGTGCCCTGTCAACAGAGAAGTTGAGTAGTTAATTCTGAATGAGGCAAAAGCTACAGAAAAACAGAAGATCCTCTACATAAACTCCTAGAGGCATAAACATTATTTATAATGTGTCATTCTTATTTAACTGAGGGAAGTAAGTGCTAATAAATGCCCAAAATAAAGAGATTAGAAATGTGATTTAGCACAGTCAGGGATGATAGTTATTCATCAGAAATACCTATTAATTTTTTTCTATTTATTTTCCTTAATTTTTCATTGACATAGTTTCTTAAGATATTTTTGATATTGATAGCTCAGGGAGGAGAAAATGCATGCACTAATGACTCGGAAGAGTTTCTGCCATTTGAATTTGCTAGAGATTTTATTAAATAGCCTAACTCAGGACAAGCTGATAGCTTTTCACCGCGGCCGATTTCCCCATATTCCCTAAATGCTGATTTACCAAGAATGCAATGAGTGTACACATACTCTGGAGCATGTGTTAAAGCTGTGCTAAACATTTTCCATGTAACTTCCAGCTGGCAACATTTTGCTAGAAAGCCTGGTACTTAGAAATGATAAATAAATAAAACAAACAGAATCTTGTGTTATAAAAAGGAGACAATGGAACAGCTGCAGAGCATGGAGTAAATTCAGTTTGACTTGATGTGGACACAGTGGTTAGATTTTACCCAGGAGATATTAGCAACCTTTAGATTCTTAGGGGGAAGATTGTGAAGAGGGAAGAAGAGATCTCATTGGGAGGTCTCAGCACATTTGGAAAAATAAACAGAGAAACTATGAAAAATAATATTTAAGCAGCAAAATCAGCGTAAGTTGTCCTCCTGCAGTATGTTGAAGAAACATGAACTTGTCTTGGGAAGAAAAAACAGTGAGCAGAGCTCTGTTTTTTTTTGTTTGGAGAGATAAGAGGAAGAAGATGGAGGGGGACTGTAACTTGGGAAGGCGAACTTTGTGACAATAGCAGCCACCAAGTGAAGAAAAGAGAAATAGTAAAGATAAGGAAAGCAAAAGCAAAGATGGTCTATCAAGTGTGCTTCTAAAGGGTGCTACTAATTAAAGAAAAAAAGACATCCACAAGCTTTTTGAATTATATTTACAAAGGCGAAAGTATCATATAACACATATCCTTCTGTCATAAACAGTATTTTCAGTTCAAGCAAATTTTGAGAGCAGTTCCTCAGCACCAGCAGTGATAACTAGAAGTGCAATAGCAAAAAAACTACAGTATGTGAGACATTTATGTCTGTTTTGCTTAACCTTTTGTGGGTGGGATGTCTTTCACTTCTGCTTAAATTAGTGGACATTGATTGCTCTTTGCTGAACATGGTATAGTAATAACTCACTGAGACTTGTATTATTGGTGTTCTCTTGTTATTGAAGGTAAAATCCTGGGGGTTTTCTCGTACAAGGTAGTTCTATAAAATAAGGATGAGCAACCTGATATTTATTTATGCTATAGGCATCCACATTTGGAAGCAATGACCTGTGTAAGAACCAGTTTCAGTGGTGAAACTGGAAACCAGGATCAAGCTTAATGATTATGCATCAAGCAGATAAATCACATTCCTGTATGTTGACTTCCTGTTATTCAACCAGTAGGCAGAACTTTCTGAGCTGGAAATTGTAGTAGTTTTAGAGAAAGTAAAATGGGGTCTCATTAATCATAGCCTCTGATGTTTTCACTCAAATGCATGAAGGAGGCTAAGCAAGAATTTCTGACATAACCATCGCTCTGACTTTGGCTTGACTGGGTTGTCATGATCAAATTACTTCTTTCTCCTGGTATGTGCTCTTCTGCTTTTTACATCCTTGATATCCCAGTTTATACACGGGCACATGCTGACTTCCTCCAGGACACCACAACCCATAGTGATAATTGCACTGCTGAAGCTACCCGCTGTGTTAAAGGTCAGCAGAAGGGCCTCAGCGGTGAAGTGGCACTTGCCTATCAAAATGCAAAATACCAGGGTGAAAGAAGTAAAACTCAGCTATTATACGTTACAAAACTTGAGACATTCAAAGTCGAGTATATCATTCTCATGTTCCAATACCCAGAGAAGAATGTCACAGCTTGACTCCATCCTCGTGATGGAGACTGAAAGAAGAATGAAAAATAATGCAAAGTTATCTGCTTTTTTGTTAAATCTATTGTAATCTTGTGTTCTTCCTCTGTTACTGCACTGCAATAAAGACATTTTAATCCCAGGGTACAACTGAGAAAAGCCCTGATCTAATAATTGTAAAACCTCCCGATCCGATATTTTAGAACTCAGAGTACTTGTCACTTATGAATATTCATACAGACCACTAAAAGAATTATATTCTGTCTGCAGTTAAGGCAGGAAAAGAACATGGTAAATTTTAAAGAGACAGCAGTATTTTATGGAGCACTTGTCAGATATTAAGGGCATCCACAACAAAATTCTTGCAGGAAAATTGTTCAGGGGAAGTGTATGGAATACAATAACATCATTATGGAACAGATCTTTTAGAGACCAAAAAAAAACCCAAAGAACAAAACAAAACAAAACAACCCCCAAAAAACAAAACAAAAACAAAAAAAAACCAAAACCAAAACAAAAAGCAAACAAACAAACCCCAACCCCCCCCCCCCCCAAAAAAAAAAACCACCACCAGGAATTCATCTCAGGTATTAGAAATATTGAAATTCTTCAAGGTAACCTGCTAATATCCGTGTTCATGAGGGGATATCCATGCTGTTCAGCTAAGACATTGTAGGCAAAAGGCTGATACAAACTTTGTAAACCAAATCAAACACTTTTTTTTTTTTCTTTTTTTTAGTGGAAAACAAGTTTTTAACTGAAGAAGGAATTTTGCCCCTGGAAGCCTGGCTTTTTTACAGTTAAGGTTAGTTAAAAATGTAAAATATTTTACACTTGTTCATGTCTCTTCCTTTGTGATTAGGTGAACTTCAGAATTTCTTCATAGTAAATTAATAAATATTTAATAAGATTCTTTTCAAGTGCCTCCTGACAAGTCAGTGCTTATATATAAAAAGGCCTAATCTCATCCTGGCAAGAAATGCACTTGTTCCAGTGGCAGATGTACTAACCCAAGCAGATACTCAGAAAGTTGGTTTGGAGGAGTGGTTTTCATCTGAAGGGGAAGACTTCTTGTGTTTACAGTGTTTCCTGAAGAAATCAAAGTGGCCTTCTATGAATTCTTCCATTGATAAACATCTTAAAAATAAAGGTAAGCTAATGTTGAGACCTCCAAAACTGGAGGCTGATGGTAGTTTACCTGCTGCCGTGGTGCTGCTGAAAGGAAGGAAATGCTCTGTCTCTTTCTCCATCATCTCTCTTCCTTTCGTTCCTTTGAACCCTCCTCCTGGCCAGACAGTTGTCCCTACCTGCTGTGATTGTCCCTCTGAATCTACATTGGTGGGGTTTCCCCCCACTTCTTATTCATATGTCAGGTATCCTTGCTTGCAGTGTATGCTTTGTATGCATAATACTCTATCCTTTCATTGACTAAATGAAATCACATTCCTGCCCCCTCTGTGATGTCATGATTCCCTGCTCAGCCTGCCCCATTCAGGACATACATTCTTTCTAAGAGGTAGCTGGACCATCAGCAGGTGCAGAGTCTTGTCTGCTTAGCTGAGTCTACAGACTGAACTCCTGGATTTTCTAGACTTTTGGGAATTGAGGATGCAACTCATCTTCCAGGTAACCATCTTAATTCTTGGGAAAAAAAATTGGGACTTTATAGAGATAAAAAATAACTTCAAAAAAGAAAGTATTACAAGCTTGATTTTTTACCAAGAGAGTCCAAGTATCTTGAACAAAAGACTTCTTGGGAATTTTGTGGGAGAAGCTAAAGTGTGGGAAAAAATATTTCTGTCTCTGTCACCAAAAGTTACAGTTTCCATTTCTGGAATAATCTGAGTCGACATTTTAGTTTGTGTTCAGTCCCTGCTGCTTTTTATACTCACTAGTTCATTGTGTTTCACTATGTTTTGCATCTTTTGCTTATTCACAGAAGAACTTGAATTTAAGGAATTTTAATTCCAACCTTCGTCTGAAGATCTGTGATTGTTGAAGGAATGCCTTTGATTATTTGCCCTTATCTTTCCTAGAAGTATCCATGCTGAGTTGTCTTTTATGTTGGTGTATGTCAGACCTTGTGTCCAGAACTACACTTTCCCTGGAACATCAGTCCTGAAAATATTCAAAGAGAGCAAAATTTGCTTTTGTGTGTCTATGAATACTTTAATCTATGCCACCCAAGTGTGTCCTCATGACTCAAGTGCTGAGAATCATATCCTGAGTTAAACCCATGAAAACTCAATAAAACCAATAGAGATGCACAGAGAGTAGTGAGTAAAGAGTATTTAGCTCAAGAATGCTGGGCACTCATCTGTAAGCTTATTAATCTATTGATAGAGTCCTCCTGTGTTCCAAAGCATGCCAACACATTATATAATATGTTGTGATTGTGCTGTGCTGTCAGCAAAGGTGGGTCATGTGTTTAAAAATGTCATTTGCTTTACCATTCTACCTAAATTGTGGATAATGTTTTAATAAATGGTATTTTTTAAAAGAAATATATTATTTGATAAAATTATTACATAAAATGAATTCCATCAAATTGTCAGAATTGTTATGTGCTGAAAAAGCTTCTGCTCCTCTATTATTAAGTGGTAAAAGATCATAATTTGAAAAAATGAATACTAAAATGAATGATTTTAAAAAGTGTGTTTCAATAAAATTCACCATAAAAATTCAAAGCAAAATGTAAAAAAAAAAAAAAGATTTTTTTTAATAATTTTGAATCCACACATTTAAAAATATTTCAGTGAACAAATTAATGTTGCAATAAAAGGTACATCACATGTACTACATACTCCTCTGTTTCCAACACTCTTTCATTGACTTATATGATTGATCAGCAGTTCATACTTACACCATATTTACTTCTTAACTATAGTAGATACAGCATTTGCTCTGTAAACATTGATATAAGTGAAATAAAGTTTTGGTAATAGAAGGTAAGATCAAGTACCATTCAAACTGTCTTAGTCAAGGTCATTTTTTGGGGGGTACATACAGTTCCATCCCTGAAAGAGCTTTTTTTGCAGTCATAATTGCATAACAGTGCTTTTCTAACATGGCTGCTATATATACTGTAGCTGACTGTTCCTTGACACAAATTAAACCATAATGACCACTCCTATTTTAGCTCAGACTAACAGGAAACCATTTTTTTTCTTGCTCAGCTTAAAATAAAAGAAACTAATAATCAGTTAGTGGTCAAACATTCAAAAACGCATGGTAGGAAAACTGGAGAATAAAACCCTTTGAAGGAGTTTCAGATTAAGAAAGAAAGAGAGAAAGAGAGAAAGAGAGAAAGAGAGGAAAGAGAGAAAGAGAGAAAGAAAGATAAAGAGAGAAAGAGAGAAAGAAAAGAGGGAAAGAAAAGAAAAAGAAAGAGAGAAAGAAAAGAAAAAGAAAAGAAAGAAAGAAAGAAAGAAAGAAAGAAAGAAAGAAAGAAAGAAAGAAAGAAAGAAAGAAAGAAAGAAAGAAAGAAAGAAAGAAAGAAAGAAAGAAAGAAAGAAAGAAAGAAAGAAAGAAAGAAGAGAAGGAATTTTGTGTACTTATTAAATCAGCAACACTTTTCAATTGAATAGAAAATAGAAATTAACTAAATAAGTAAACTACAGAAAATAAAATAAAAAAAGAACAGCCTCACAATGACCCAAAGAATACTTGAATACTTAATAAATTAAAAGAAAACAAGAGTAAAGCTATAAAAAGTTAGATTCTGCATATTTAAATTTTTTTCCTGGTATGGTAAGATTAATTCTGTTAAACAAACAAAAAAACCCCACAAACAAACAAACAAAAGAAGAAGCCAGCTATTATTCTGATCCTGGGATGTCAGCATCCCTGTGCCTGATGTCTTTCATCCCATCCAGATCAGAATTCAGATTATCTCTTTGCACCTTCACTTGGCATTTGTTCATGCAAGAGATCACATAAGGGCTTGAATAGGAAGGACCCTGCTACAAAACAAGACCTCAGGAGTAACCAGTTAGAGGAGTGAGTAATTCTAGTCTGGGCTGCTGTGCCACCATTACAATACTATCTCCAGCACCATCATCACAGAAACTTAGTCACACTTCTTTCTTCACCCCATGGGTGAGATGATTAGACCAGACCCCAGCCAAAAGCAACATTTAATTCAAATCACATATTTTTGTGCTTTACCAGAAGCCAAGTAAGAGATAAATTTCAAAATGCATTTCAAGCTAAAACTCCAATGGGATCTGAACGGTGACATCATAAGGGTATAGAGTCTATAGATAATAAATCAAAATGAAGAATACCATGGCAATCTATTGCAAAAGGAGTTGACCTCAAAAGGAGCTCCATGGAGCACGGTAGATTTTCACTTTGTAACAAAATAGGCAGCCTGAGGTCTCAGTCTAATCATAGAACATACAGGTAGGTCAGGTACCACCAGTGGAAACCAGGCTTGAGCCCAGGAGATAGAGACATGTCAAAGTGTACAGCTCAGTTTCTAGGAAGTGAAGAAAACCAATAATATACGTGTGTGTGTTGCATCTTTCAGTAGATCATGGAATGCAGCCTGGTACTTGAGAGCTTTTTGCTGATGAAACTTGTTTTCATTTCCATCACAACCTATTAACCATCTTGTTCTGGCAACATCACAGGAAACTGAGTAGCATTGCATGAAAGTGCCACTGCTCTTTTGATGCAGAAATTATCTGTTGCCTTCCAAGGATAACATCAGATTGACTGGGGAGGAGGGGCAACCAAGCATTTAATTACAGTGTAAAATAAAATAATACTCCAGCACGGGTAAAAACATATTTTGTGTCCCTAGCTTTGTTATCTGAGTTCTTTGAATGATTTTTTTCCTCTTCTTTCCCTAAATGAAAAAGAACATTTTAGTATTTCCAGACCACACCTGAAATATAAAGATCTTGAAAAAACCTCAGGCAATCCCTCCCTCTCAGATTTTTCTGATATTTATTGAAGAAAAAAAAAAAAAAAAAAAAAAAACAAAAAAAAAAAAAAACCAAAAAACTTAAAGGCATGTTTTGTAATGAGTAAAATTACTCATTACTCAATTTTTCTCCTCTCCCAGAACTACTTAACAAATTTCTCTTAAATTAATATATCCTAAAGTAGCTTATTAAAGGTAATTACTACTTTTCTGCGTGTATTATCAGTAGTTATTGATCATAAAAATACTTGATTTGTATATACAGACTAGGTGCTCATCTAGTTTCATTTTGATTTTTTAGCATGCACTTCTCCACTACCATTTAATGATCTTAGATTTCTGATTCCAATCAGACTCCGATGTTGACTATATGTTGTTAATAGTCATTCTTTTTTTCTTTGCAAGCTGATCTTAAGGTAATTTCTGCATTATTTCTACTAAGAATATATCTAGATTGCAGTAAAAGAGTTTGCCAAATTCCCCAAATAGCTATCATCTGCACAGAAAAAATTCTGACACCATAGAGGAGCCTAAAGGCTGAAGATGAAGTTCTGACATTAAAAAATCTTTTTGGCTAAGGATGGTAATTTACTGTAAAGGAGTTCTTGCTTGTTAATACAAACACAGGCCTGGTTTTAAGATAGTATTTGTTTATGACATTTTTTATATCAAGGCTTTCTAAACTTCACCTGTAATATACTCTACCATGATTTAACATAAAACTGTCTACCAGAAGGGATTGACATTAGTTATGAGAGCGAGTAGCAGCAGCTCTTTAGACATATAACTACTGTGCCATTTTGATGTAATTCAGTTTAAATTTCAAACATTTCTATTTAACATAATCAAGTGGTATGAAATCTTCTTTTAAAATGGCAAGTATACAGTACCAGCTCAATTGGCACTTAGCAACGGTCCTTTTGCAATATGCACAATAGCTTCCAGCAGGGAGTTTTTTAAGGACCATCCTTTGAGAGCACAAACTCACACACGTACAATCAGGACACATCAAGGTTCTATCTCCAGCTCCCCTTGAGATGTTATTTAGCTAATGCACAAATGTTACAGCTAAGCTGTTAGCCTGAAAAATAGAACAAGCAGTTGTGTGCAGGTACAACCATTTCTTTCTTCATTCCAGGATATCTTCATATTATAATTTCACATAAAGTAACACCTAGAAAGGTGTAGTATGTGATTTTTTCTCAATAGGTGGATTTCCACTTCTAAATGCACTGCAGCTGTCAAATGCCCCTTCTTGAATCCTGTATTATGTAGTGGCAAAGCACCTTTGAGTGAGTATACAGCTGCAGTCATTACTGGGTATCCTCTAGTTAGAGTATTCTGGAAAGATATAGCTCTGTCACAGGCTGCCATCACCAGTAAATACTGCTGTGTGCATAGCTGTTCTGTATCCAACAAAAAGAAAAGATCTGGCCCTGCAGCTAGCTTTCCTCGAGAGAGTCAAATCCTGGCAAACAAGCCCCTTGTTTCAACTGCAAGCCTCCCATACTTATTGGTTGTCTTCCAAAAACTGTGCTGAACCATATAATAAGTTCAAATTTCATTAAGCCCGGGAGCAGAGGGAGTTTCTAGCATGCTGCTAAAATCATGGCATAATGCTCTGAACCAGATGATTGCATTATAATCTCATTCCAGTTGGGATCTTCTTTTCCTAATAGAAGGCTTTTACATTCAAGATAGGAAAGTAAGAGGGAATTTAACACTGAAGTCTGCAATGCAGTTACTAAATACATTGCTTAGATATTTTGTACATGGAAAGAGATGATGACACTAATATTACTGCAGTAATGCTGTCTCAAGTGTAAGACTTCAGAATTGGCTGGAATTCTGTTCATGTGGAAAGCTGCAACAACATGGCAACGTGGTGAAAGCACAGAAGGCTATGTCTGCCTGATGACAAACTTTTTTTCCAAAGTAACAAGAAATATGATGCATAGTCAAGATTTTATACCACATACATCTCAAAATAAAATACAGTTAAAGAAAGCTAAAATGGGCATATATATTTTAGATTATATGAACCTATATGAGGGGAGAACATTGTTTTACACATGGGACAATGAATTAGCAGCGTCACGGACTCTAAAAAGATGTTCTTTGTTAATGTCTGACCATGAAATCTGTGGAAAAGACTTAAAATCAATGAAAGCAGGCTTGAATTTTTTGTTTGTTTTAAATTACGATCATGAAATAATGTAGAGATGAGTTAATGAAAAGAACTTGTTGTATTTTTACTCTTTGATCAGAGGGGAAAAACACTTTTTTTCCAGTCAAAACATTCACTTCGATGTGTTGTAATTGCAGTGGTTTGATTTACTTAATTTGAAGCAACATTCCAAATTTAAATATAGTTTCATTTAGAAAAGAGATCTTTAAAAAATTTCTAAGCAAAACTGAATATTTTGTGGCTTAGATTTTTTTTTTTTTTTAACCTGCAGAAACCATTGAAACTTATATTGTTTCAGTTTTGGATCGAAGTAATACATACTATCTAAATTTTTCAGTTCAGACAGTGAATTAAAGGATCAGTGATGTGCATTTCTCTGACTGTAAGTGCTATTATAAGCTTCAGTTGGATTAGGATCCTCCTCTTAATCCAGTCTATTAAAAATGCCTATGTTCTAAATCTGCATGCTGAAGAACAAAGAAGGTGCTTTTGTTTTTATCTTTTTTATTCAAATTAAACTACCAGACACTCCAGGGTTTGGTGATAGTCTAGAATATTTAGGGTTGGCCCATTCTGACTATTCAGGCAAAGGAGCAGATGACATTAGAGACAATTTTTTGTATGGACATCTTGAGTCCCACAGGAAAATTTGCTCTTCTTGACTCCCAGGTTCTGGTCTGAGGTATACAGCTGGACCATGAAGTCAACCTATTAGGTTCCCAGAGTCAGATAATTTATAAAGGTTCTTTAAAAGATGGATGATAAGAGTGCACAGTGGTTTGTGAGGAGTTTTAAGGTTGGTGGTTTCACACTGGCCACACCAGTTTGGGAATGGTTGCCTCTCTCCTCAGGTAACATGTATAATGCACAGAAAAAAGCAAGACTGACACACTGTGGTGCAAAAGCAGAGAGCTGTTTTTATAATTTTGGTGTTTTCTCTTGGCCACTCTGGTTGCCTAGGTAAAGTGTAACTGCTAAAGTCTGCTAGAAAATTTACTTGTCTCAAGGTCCAATATTTAATTTTCATTGTTTGTCTATGGGATGGAGGTCTTTTTGCTTAAAAACCCTAAATGCATCTGTCTACAAAAACTGGTGACAAGCAGGAGATTGTCCCTCTTTGGGTTTTTTAACGGAATAATTTTGTAATTTCAGCTGGTAAAAACAATAGTATATAACTAGCCCCAAACAATTTTTTTTGGCTATTGTACAGAAAAGGACTTACTTATCTTAAACTATTAAAAAATCATCTGGTCAGAAAAACTTGCCTGCCAAGTTTTAGGTGGCTAGGATCCAGAGTGGCTGAGACATTAAATGTGAAAACTAAGTTCTTACAGTTGAAATGCCAAACTACAACATCAGGAACCTGATGCTATAACTTTTAAGAGAACTAAGTGGTGTAATACTGAGCGTAATTATTTCACTCATGAGTAAAAAGACCTATTACTCATAAGCAGAGGTTTAAATTATAAGGATATTTCTTGAAAAACATATGCCAATCATTTGACCAAACAAGACTGTGATTTTGCAGTTATATGTCACCATTTTTTGGATTTGCTGTCTGGTGCAAATCAACAGATTTTGTAAGTCCATTGGTTATGACCTCAAGAGGTACTTCATAAACTTTTATTTCTTAACATTAAATCCATTAGAGCATCACAGGCTAAATAAAAATTATCTTATCCCATCATTTGTTTTTCTTTATTTCTCTCTTTATCTTGTTTATATGTAGTACGGTACCTGGCAGAGTACCAAGGGCTAAAATTCAGCTTTCTCTGATGTTGGTATACTAGCGGCTTAAACAGCAGTTTTCCTGCCAATCTAAACTTTTACTTTTTAATGAAGAATTTAAACCAGAAAAGCTAAGCATTCCTTGGGCGGGTTCTTTAGTAGGAAGTAAGTTTGAATTGGCACTGTAATTACTAAAGCTCTTCTTTCAAATCTTATTGAACCAAAACTAGAAATTCTGTTTAAATCCTTGTAGTCAGCTAAGAACATAAAATACCAAAAGACCAATAAACAAAATAAAAAACCAAAATCTAAACAAATATATTTTACAACTTGGGTTTTAGAGAAACAAGCTGCTCTTTCATTTCTTATTTATTAATTTTAAGTAAAATCATTCAGCCCTACCTCATAAGAGAAATTCCCCCTTTGTGGGTGATCTTGAATTTCTCTCAAAATACACAGCTACATAAAATATACACAGAACATTTTATTCCTATACCTGCACCATCACAGGAAGATTATTTCCAGCCTCTGAAATAACTTTGTAGACTTCAGGAGTTTCTGTATATTTTATGTTGTTGGGGTCCAGAAGAAGCTTTGCTCAGTTCTAATGTATCTCCATGAGCTGGCTTTGTTTACTGCTCTCAGAAGGGGAAGAAGAGGCACAATAAACTCTGTAAAGCTTTGGAGCAAAATGTGAAGAAACTTGCATTCATTCTTCTCTCTTTCCAAATGAACTCTGAATTTTCTGTGCATGGGTTTGGACCAAATGACTGAAACAGTCTGTGGATCAGGACTGTCATGCTAAGTTTTCATCTTTGAGATGCTTGTTTAAGTTGCTGACATCTATGTGACTAATTCTGAGTCCTTTACAGAAGTTGTAGTGTTATCTGGCCATGGATCAATTATGGTGTTGCCTACTGCACGTGAGCTGTCATAGCTAGTTCACAGTTTGGTCCAGCTAATGCAGGAGCAGATGTCTGAGGCTGTGTTTATCTTGAGGCACTGGGCTTTATCATGTTGCAGACAACAGCAGGACACCAGCTGAGCTGCCTTGCCTCCAAAAAGAGTTAGATTTGGATACTCCAGTACCTTGATAATTTGGTCTATTGAAGCTACTCAAGGCTTAAATACATGCATGTATACTTAACTGGCCTTGATGATGCTATTCTTATCACCTAATAACAGACTTATTTTCAAAGGTAGTGAATAACTCTCATTTCTTTATGTTACAGGGATCAGCGCTTCAAACAAGATGGATTCTTGCTAAACTCTTTGTTCCCCTTCTTTGAGATGATAAACTGAGGATATGCTGACACTGAAATCATGTCTGCAAAGTGTTTGGAAATGCTTGGAAACACAGCTGAAGAAAATGGAGAAATATTATTAGATTATGTTTATTTTTTCCAGATTTTTTTTAAAGATATTTTCAATACCTCTGCTAGTGAAGACTGATGGGTGTTGATGGTTCCACATGCCTTTTTGTGGGAAGGTTTGTAGTTCATAAAAAGAAGGAAGGAAGGAAGGAAGGAAGGAAGGAAGGAAGGAAGGAAGGAAGGAAGGAAGGAAGGAAGGAAGGAAGGAAGGAAGGAAGGAAGGAAGGAAGGAAGGAAGGAAGGAAGGAAGGAAGGAAGGAAGGAAGGAAGGAAGGAAGGAAGGAAGGAAGGAAGGAAGGAAGGAAGGAAGGAAGGAAGGAAGAAAGAAAGAAAGAAAGAAAGAAAGAAAGAAAGAAAGAAAGAAAGAAAGAAAGAAAGAAAGAAAGAAAGAAAGAAAGAAAGAAAGAAAGAAAGAAAGAAAGAAAGAAAGAAAGAAAGAAAGAAAGAAAGAAAGAAAGAAAGAAAGAAAGAAAGAAAAAAAAGGAGGAGAACATAATGGTTCTTGAAGATGGTGTGGAGGGGATGGATATGAGGAGCAGCTGAGGTCACTTGGTTTGTTCAGCCTGGAGGAGAGTGAGGAACGAATCTCTAGCTTCCTCACAAGGGGAAACAGACAGGCAGGCGCTGAACTGTTCACTCCAGTGACCAGTGACAGCACTTGAGGAAAGGACACAAAACTGTGTCAGAGGAGGTTTGGATTGGATATTAAGAAAATGTTCTCCCAGAGGGTGTTTGGGCACTGGAAGAGTCACTCCAGGGAACTGGTCGCAGCACCAAGCCTGACAGACTTCAAGTGTTTGGACAACACTCTCACATACATGGTGGGATTCTTAGAGTTGTCCTGTGCAGTGTCAGGAGTTGGACTCTGTGATCCTTGGGGGTCAATTCCAGTTATTCTATTATTCTTTGATTCACTGTAGCGCAACATAACTGCAGCAATATCTAACCTAATCCAGACAGTCACCACCTCAGAGCTTAGTCTTCACTGGAGCCATGTCTTCTAATTAACAACTATCACCTACTCTGATTACCAGATATTCTGAATTAAATTGTGTAAAGGCTGATTTTCAAATCCTGTATTATTATCAGACACTTCCTTTGTTGAAAAGGCTTCACAAATCAAAGCACTGTGTAGCACTAGCACTAGGTACATTTCTTCATGTTCCAAGAAAACAGAGATAAGCTCTTGAGCTTAATGAGATGGAGTGAAACTGGCTTAGTGAGACAGAATATGAATTTTGTCTCCCTAGCTGTCATGAGAGTCAAACACAACTAATCACCTGAGGAAGAGCTGGAGAATTCGGCACAAATATGTTCTTTGAAGAACGTATAAATAGAGCTTTATGCAGTGTATGTTCTCTGAAGAGCTAGGAGATCCCCTTCTCTTCAGATTGACCATGCTATTAGGAGGACCTTTTTCAGGGGGAGAACACAGCAACTTCATTTTTCAGGAATGGACACTCAGCACAATCCGCATTTGAGAATGACCCTGAATGCTCCAAACTACGGCAGTGCCCTCACAGAACATGACTCTATAATATCCAGCCCTGAGATCTACATGAATATGTAACCAGATAGCATCAGGTATCTATGCAGGTATACACTGGAATGTATGGCTACTCTGCAAAGAACTGTTTCTCTGCTTATGTCCTGCATTGAAATGTCATTTTACCTGTGGATAAATTAAGCACAAGACTGATTGTCCAATGTGGACTATAAACTCGATGTTCAAAGCCAAGATGAAGAGTGCAAGAACAAGTTGAAATATTTGCTGAAGCATTTTTGTCAGCCAAACCCTGTAATATGCTTACAGTAATATACTTACAGTTTTACACCCCAAGGGAATAACCATTGCATAGTTAAGATCACTCCAGAAAGAGAAAAAATGTAGTAAGAAAATTTCTGTATTAAAGTAATTTCATTGGTGTATAATTTTCTAACCAAACTGACATTCAAAAACTTCCAAGATAACCATATGTCTAAAAGCGCTTTTTTTTCTTTTAAATTTCATTTTCATCTAATCTGTGGTGCTGAGAAGAAAAGGAGAAAACATCTGTCATTTGAGAGTTCACATCCCTTATTGTGAACTACCTTGACACCTTTGGCTAGCTTCACTGTTTCCCCACTAATCCGTGAGAACACTAATCTTGGTCAACCTTCCGCTCAGCATGGTTTCTTCCCTCTACCTTTTCCATGCTGGCTTAAAATTCTTGACTGATGTCTAAATAATCTGGAGAAACCTGGGCTCCTCACAAATCTGCATGGGAGTAAAGAGATGGGTCAAGGAGGGAATGGCAAACCAGCCACAAATACTGTTGTCTATGGCTATAGATCCACAGAGCAGGTGGCTTATGCTGTGGATGCCTTTGTGTTTCCTCATGCAGATGATTTGGTAGCACATGAATAAACTCTGAGTGCAGATACATGATGCCAGAGACATTTCCTCAGTTTATGGGGTGAGGGAAAAAAGCAGAAATTATATTTCAGAACATATTAGATATTTCTGAAATACTCAATGGTACATATACTGTGTGTTTAGTACATGCATTACACCTCAAAGTATTCATGCATGTATATTTACTTTTATAATTTATAGACCAGTTACAACACCAAGCTCTCTTCCAGATGTCAAGAATAAAACTACATTTCACAGCTACTTTTACAACTGATAGTAAATCTTGCAGATGGTATGAGTACTGTGAAAGTTATCTGACCTTGAGCAAGAAGAAAACCCCACTGGAAGAATTCTATCTCAGAAATAATCAAGGTGTGCCTGCAAATGGTTGCTTATTTGCAGTCAGAGACTTTGGTTGTGCTTTGTGTTCCTTTTAAAAATGAAAGGTGCATGCTTAACTCAAAAATCTCAAAGCCAAAAAAACTTTCTTTCAAAACCAATTGACCAAGGGGCTAGGGCTGTGGGGCTGGCAGTTTTTGGAGAGTTTCGTGGTAGTTCTCCAAGAAATGGACACATCAACATTAAACAGCCACATCTTAATAAAAGACAAACATCAGGAGGAACACCAATATTGTATTATGCAGCTTGCATTAGATCGTATGCTTTTGTTGCCCAAAAATGTTCCACATGGCTCTTTCACTTGTCCCAATTACACTTTAAGGAGCCAGAGGTCTCTGCCAGTAAAAAAGAAACAAGTAAAGAGTACCAGCAACCAACTGTTAGGACTAAAGTTAGGAGAAACCACCAAAATCACCTATGGTGTTTAGCTCACACCATATAAGGAGTTTTTCCAAGGCCATATTATGGTGTCAATGACTAATTGTAAATAATAAAGAGACATGGATATAGTGAAAATTGTTTTGGAAAGTTTTCCTTGTTTTGCAGCTCATGGCTGGGGAATTTTCTGAGCAGAAGGCAGTAGTTACACCACTATGGTTAACAAATTTCATGGCCATTCATTTCAAGAATTTCAACCAGTCATTGAATAAGAGAATATTTCTTGTGGTCTTTTAAATTTCCACTTCATTTCTTCAATTCTTGTCATACAATTCATGGTCATCAATTGCTCTCTATTAGCTTTCACCATGCCATTTATGACATGAAGTACCCTCTTCCTCTGCAACTGCTCTTCTCTGGCTTGCTTCTGCTATGTGAAATTGTTCCATACCTATGGTCACCATCATCACCTTTTATGCAACTATTCTCATCCTATTTTAGCCTTTTGGGGGCAGGGCTGCACACACTCTAGATAAAATAATTACAGATTTATACAGTGGCATAAAGATAATGTTTTCTGAAGGTCATGAAAAAGGGCAAAACACTGATTCACCCTCTGTGGAGCAAAAAAGAACTATTTCCACAGACAGAAATTCTCATAATCTCTCCTTCTAAAATATCAGTAAGTAGAAAACCTTATTCCAAAAAAGAATATACATCTCTTAAAAGAAAAAAACCCAGACATCAAAAAGCAATATGCAATCCTACAGTGTAAGCATAGGAAAATCTGTGATATAAACCCTCAAATATTTCTAAGATCAAACAACTTCACATTCATTTCTCAAAATTTCCATAAGAGCAACACAGACTCTGATGCCAAACATTTACATTCATCTTCCATCAAATTCAATGGCTTACATTTAGCAGTAAATTCATGAGAGTTTCAAGCATTCAACCTCTGGAAAATATTTGGCCAATTCTAGAACTTAACCCTGAAAACAGTAAAGTGAGCAAATGTGTCACTTTTCAAGCATCTAATGGCAAATGTGTACTAATGTCAATGCATCATTTCTATAATCCACCGTTCAGCTATAGCAGCTCAACCCTGAAATGATGATGATGAAACCCTGAAAAAAGCTGAAATCCTATAATGGTTTTATTCAGTGTTAGAAAATCTTCAATAAATTGAGCTTTCCAAAATAACAAGAGGACAATGTATTCTTCCTAGAAATCAAAAATTATATTTTTCACACAATAATTAAGTGAAATAAGTATGGCGCAAAAAAAACCCCTTCCTGTCATCTCAGTGACTTCCCAGTTCACTTGAACTTTATTATTGTGTTTATTGTGATGTCACAGAATTCTTATGATGTGCAACCTTACTGGTATATACTGCCCATGGCTACCTGTGTTGCTCTCTTCCTTTCTTTTTATCCCCGATGTTGAGACTAACTTTCAACAATAAAATGAAGTATTTTGATCTATGACAAAGAGGTTAGTTAGAAAAGTCAGGTACTAAATTGTTCAGTGGAATCTTTATCCTTTGATTATGCAGTTGGCTGAGCATAAGCATTTTGATTCACTTTATTCCAATTTAACTCCCCATTGCAGCTGACCCAAAAGCTGACTTTTTCTATGCTTTGTATCCCTAGGAAAACAAAAAAATGCAGTGACACTCGTTAAAAATTGCATAATAAATGTTTCAAGCTTTTGGCTTAGCAGAAATGAAAACTAGAACAAAAGTCATTCAAATATATAAAGGCTTGATATATTCTCTTTCTAAAAACCAGTGATAAAAATTTTTTATTACCACTTTAAATGAATTTGATCATTTCTGCAATATAGCAGATATGCACTACTCTGAAACTTTGTATTTAGCTTAGTAACATTGCTTGAAAAGTAGTTGCATTATAATATTAGACTTGAATCTTTGCTCCTTAGAACAATGTCTTAATTGCCCTATTTCTGTATTTTTTCTTTTGTTTTAAAGTTATATTATATGCTTTGTTTTGCTTTATATGCAGTTACTATTATATACTGTCAAGTAAACAAAAACAAACATGGCATAGATACTCTCTCATTGTGTCTTTTATAATCACCACACTGCCTAATTTTTATAACCAGTGCAACTAAAAAGTTTCTGCAAATTATCCAAAGTTTCAACACACTCTGAAATCCAGTCCTCATGCATAGCACATTTTAATGCTTTACATTCTTGTTTCTATATTTAAGGAACTGGTCCAAAATCTGGAGCTCTAAATGTATTTTAAAATTTTCTTTGTTTAAAAAAAAATCCCTTGAATTTGAGGTACAGGCTGGGTTTTAACATCCATTTCTAAATTTACATCAGTTCTGAGATTTTATAATGTGTGTGTGCAAGAGAGACAAAGACAGAAGGGGAAAATTATTGCAGAAGAGAGTCTAGCTTGGCAGGCATCTCATATTCTGTTGCTACAAGCTTTGTTTTGCAGGAAAGCAGTCAGTAAGATTAACCGCATTATAAACTTGCCTGAATATACAGTATATTGTAGTAAATTTTACTATTTTTCGTAATCCCAATATGGTGTTACATAGTGCACAATAGCGTGGGGTTGATTTTTTTTCCCCATACAAATCCTTTATTCCTGAATACCCAACATCTGTCCAATCACCCTGATACCTAATGTGCAACAGATTGAAAGGGCAAGTTTCCCTGCATGGTTCCAAATGAAGGCTAGAATGATCAAAACCTCAACTTTTAACTTGACTAGTTCATTGTGTTGAACTTGTGCCCTGCACAACCGCAACAGTGGAGAGGGGGGAGGGCACCGAAGTTCCATGCATCACTTCTTTTATTTTCTATTCCTCTTGTCCCTCAGTTCCTTGCAAACACATGCATCTCTTTCCCATTACCAGCCTCCTCAGTTTTGCATCTGAAGTAAAAAGTACATCCACTGTGTAATTTAGGGTAGCTTTCACATCTGTGGTACCCAAAGAGGGAGCAGGAAGATGAAAGTGGACAGAGAAATGACATACCTTGGTGAGGCAAGAAAGTCTTTCCCATATTGGCCTCTTACAACAAAAAGACATGGTGACATAAGGATTAGAGGTGGAAAAAGCATTCACATTTGTGTACATTTTGAAACATTATCTAATGGGCAAGTAAGTACTATATTGAGTACTGGATAAATAGAATTTCAGTGTTGCCTGTATGTTCTTTCCACTCTACATGGCTGTTTTCCACAGGGTTTGTAAATTATATTCACAGTGTTTTTCCCAGATAAAGATTATAAAATGAGCAAATCTTCTTTTCATGTTTTTGCCTTTTTTTGTTTTATCCAAAGCAGAGAAAACTAAATGTCCTTTTGCTCAGGGGAACCTATAGAACACTCAGTGAGGCTAATGGCAGTGAGATGACTTTAGATGCATTTCTCACAGCTTCACTTAGGAGTACCAGGAACATTTCCATACAGTTTTCTCTAACATGCATGTTGTGAGCAGTTTTGAGAACGTGACATTGTCACCAAGTACTATAAAACTAGGAAATGTGTGGGTGGGATCCTGCCTGCCTTTGCCATATGTGAGTGCCTCAGTTCCTTTGTCTTTGTCTGACACACCTCAGCCTCTGCCTTTAGCAGTTTCATAGGATTTTTCTGTCCTTCCCTGTTTCCATCAGAGCCCTAGTACTGCAAGTGGTATTGTGTCAATAAGCAAGCACTTTGGTGCAAAATTACTCAATCATTAGAAGGGATGTGTGGCAGTGAAGATATTCTAGCTTTTACATTTTTTTATCACACTAGGGCTATTTTTTCCTTCTTTTCCACTCTTATTATTAACCTTTTTATAGAAAATTGGCTTACCAAGAATTTATGAATTAGCAAGTCTATTATAATGATGAATGGTAATTACCATTTAAATCCTGAGTCATTCATCAGCTTGTTCACCATATGTCAGGTGATACAAGAGTGCATGAATACTTGTCTAGTGAGTATTTCTCAAATGATTGTTATATTTGCCTGAACTTTGGGCTTGAATGCCAAATACTAAGTGAATAAAAGTTAAAATTATAGAAAAAGAAAAAAAATGCATTTAATATAAGCAGAGGGGGAGAGACAGCACAATAAGAGGCAATGATGCTAGTGACACCTAGTAGCATTAGAAAATTATTAGCACATTTTTTATAATTTAGCAAGAACAGATGTGGATTTGAGCTTTTCTGAACATACATGTAAAAACTCACAATTACAAACGAAATCCTTATGTAAGTTTCCCGGGTAAGCAATCATTTTTACAAAGAAAATGTGAGGTTTGGGAAAGAGCTTACCAATTGGCCTAGCTGGCCCAGTCAATTCCCTGATTCATTGCCTGGGAATTTCTGCCCTCATCCGATGCTTCTTTGAGAGTGTGAAGGCAGGTATTGCTTTCTGCCAGGATCCCAGAGAAGGGGTATCTATATAGCCATACCAGTTGAATTCATTTGATCCTATCAGCGTCCTTCCTTGATGATCCTTAATAAGGGAGGGAAAAAATGAAAGGGCCACAACAGCTGAACTGTCACTCAGCCTCCAAATCCAACCTGAGGTCTGCTAATGGAGTAGCGTGGGGACAATTTCACTTCATCTGTCAGTGCCAGACATCCCAGGGGTGCAAATTCGAAATTTCTGTCTCCAGACTTCTTAGTGCATCTTCTCACAAAAGACAAAATAATACAAAGATATCCTCTGGGTCCCCTGTAGAAAATCATCTTTTTTAAATATGAGTGAAATTATTGTAACTGGAATGGGTGCAACGCTTTGTGTCAAATGATAAAGACTCTAAGGACAAAGTCAACATTAATGAATATCACTTCAACTCTTTCTTTTCATTTTGACATACTGTATCTTTCTTAGGTTTAACAGCTCATAAACCAAAACCAACTTTCTGAATGATCGTTTAATTCTTGAAATGTAACCATAGACTAGGAAGAAAATACTAAGATATTAATCCTGGCGGCAGACAGCAAATACTAGACCTAGAAGCTTAATGGTGCTAAGCTGAATGGAACATACCAGGTCTGTTACCCTAAAAAAATACAGTCTCTGTGCAGGTTGGAAATGTTCTCTTGCTATTAGTATCTGAACACAGGCGAAAATAAGATACAGTTTTATAATGAACAATCTTGCAGAGCTAAATTGAGACAATCTTGTTCAGTTTATCTAGCTGCAGAAAAAACCAAACAAACCAAGAATATTGTTTTAATCAAAGGTCTGTTGTTCTATCAACACCCAGTTTTCTTCATTGTGCTAAAATTGTCATTCTGCTTTATATTATTATTGCTTCCACTTCTGAAAATAAACCTAAGTTTTTTATTGCTGTTCTGAAACTATTTATTTGCAGAGAAATGTTGTTGAATTTGGACAGAAAAAGAACCAGAGAATTTCCTGTTGGATCCTCTTACCTTTGGATCAAACTATGATGAATGGATGACAATCCTTCATTCAGCTCACTACACAAATTGGGAAAGGTAACCCAGAGGTAGAATTCACTGCCAGCCTGTATCTTAGAGTGAGTGGCTTTGTGTACTTTAAATTTAAGTAGAATCAGATGCTGTACATTATAATTAGGAATGCTTGCTTTGTTTATTAATGGACTCAGTTAGATATAATATTTTTAAAACTGTGTTTTGCATCAATGATAAAGTGCTTTTGGTTTAGATGCCCAAGATTCAGATGCCCTTGGAAATTATAGAAGGTAACCAAATGGAAGCCTAGGGAAGAGGGCTAGGGACAAAATTAATCTGCTATCTAAGAGGAAGAAAAATGGAGGAGGGAACATGGTAGAAATTATATTTGGGGGGAAGTTCTGAATAAAAATAATCACCAAAAATATAAAGTCATTTGCGTGTATGAAGAGGAGTAGGATTTGTGACCATCAGTGTCAACCATAGACTTGCAGAGTAAGCCTTTACCCAGACATAAGGAAAAATATCAGAATCATTCTCTATCCTCTTTTGCATTCTGTAGAATTTAACCAGACTGTAAAATAGCATGTTTGTTTTGGCATCTCAGCAGCTATTAACAAAAGCTTTGGGTGCCTGCAAAAGACATCCACCATTCAGACCTATGCAATGAGCCACAAATCTGGTAAAGAAAGACAACATTTCTGTTTCTCATTAAGGAAAAACACAGTGCAATAATCAGGTGAGTGTTCTTTCAAAGAAAATGCCAAAAAAAAAGTCCTGTATGGTGGCAGATGCTATATCCCTGGATCAGCAAAAAGAGCAAAGATTCCCACTGATGCCTCCCACCAGAGGCCCCAGTATTCCTAAGGCTGCCTCTGTATGTCAGCATGTGAAGTTGATCTTTCCCAGCTGACGCTGAGCTGAAATTTCTTGGAAGCAGCTGGGGTGGAGGTGTGCCAGACAACCTTAAAAAATAAATCAGTTACAAGTGAACCAGGGCAACCCCAAAGGCCCAGAGGTAGGGCGGGTGTTTTGCTACATGCATTACTAATTAACTGTGAAAAGTTTTGAACGGTCCCAAAATTTTTTGGGAGTACCAGCTACCTTTTTTAAAAAGGCCATAAAAAGAAGGTAGAAAACATAGTTCCAGTAACTGAAATCAAGCATACAGAGTTTGGAGGGGGTAGGTTGCAGACCCCCAACCCACAGACACACCCATTCTAGTTTTATTTTAGTTTTAACTTTACGTGATTCTTCGTGTCAGAGTGTTCCTTTTCATAACTCATCTGAAATTACCGAGTGATGCAAAAATTTTATAATGCTTATTTCTTTTTATGCTCATTCCCCAATATTTTTTTCCAGGCCAATATTACTTCAGCCCACAAAAAGCCTTTGGACTCCTAACTACTCAAAACATAACCTGCAATTAGGAGGCTTGGATCACTTGGAAAATCAGGTACTCTTTACTCTGCCTTGGGGTTTATACTGCAGAAGGCAGTAAGGATTCCAGACCCTACATTTTTAAGATTATGGGCCTCAAACAAGAGTAGGAATTGTATTAGAACAGCTTGATTTTGGATAGCCGAAGTAAAATAATCAGAGTTTTCATATTTGTTAAGCCATCTGAGAGACTGCAGGAGCCTTAAATAAGTTTTTTCAATAGTAAATATATGAATTGAAAAATTTTGCAACACTGAAAAACTATGAAGATCAGGAGCTGCACACATCCATTAGGGTCTGAGTATATTTTGCTGACCTTTTCAAACAACATTTTTCAAGTCAAAAATCAGTTTATTTTCATCATGTTACGTAAGAGTAGGAATGTTACAGGTTTCATAGAGGAAGGGGCTTTCCACAGCTGCCTGTCTCCACCAGACACAGCTGTTACCTGATGACATAGTTCATTGCCTAGGGCTGGGCAAAATTTCAATTTTATGCTGGTTCTTCCAGTACCCAACTTAGTTATGTGTGACATGTGGATGGTTATAGCTCATGTTTACCTCTAAGATGACAGAGAACAGACATATGAGCCACTGAACCACTGAATTGGTCCTAGATAGTTGTACCAGCCGCTTCCATTTCTGTTCTTCGAGGTTTCTAACAGGTAGAGAGATGAAAAACAGGGACAAGTAGGTGCTTTTTGTAGTTGATGGAAAAATAATTTACTAATCCTGGGCTGCATTAGTGCCTGGTATTGTTCTGTACCCTTGGAATTATGCTGGGCAAGGTCCCAAGATATTCGGAAGAAGAGGTTTTAAGTCACCTTCATATCCTCACCAGGGTTCTCCTGGGATTCTGTTCATCTACTGCATTCCTGCTTCCTGGAATCCTTGAGAGGCATGGTGAGCCAAGGGCAGACCCAGTCCAGGGTGCTTCAGGCTGTGTCCTTGAAGCCATCGCGATCCTGCATGCACCAACAGGTGACACAGAGGTGTTGAGCCCAAAGAAAAAATGGCACATTGCAAAACAGGCTTAAGGTACACAGCCTCACCAACATTATGTGGTTAAGAAACACCTGGTTTTCTTCAAGCGCCTCTGTGTGTGTGCTTCTGAATATGACTGCCTATGTATATGCCTCTAGGTACATGCAATACTATATTGTCTGTGTATAGTATTCATTTACTTCTTATGTTTAAAAATAAAATTAAAAATATAAAGAAAAACAGGTGCTTGGTGAAAACTACCTACATGTGCTGAGCTTAGCTCTCCTGAATAAGTAGATGAAAAAGGTTGGAGGTAGAATAAGAAATGCTACTAGGTAAGATTGAGATTCAATGCAAGGGGGCTATCTGTACAATCAAGTCCATAAGAGATTTTTCTTTTTCAGGATTCTTGCTGGTAAGGGTAGAAGAACAATCAGATTCAGCTGTATTTTAAAAACATTTATCCTCTTTTCTTTGTTGTTGTTGTGGGGGTTTTTTGTTGGTTTGGGTTTTTTGTCTCTTGTGCTTTGCCAAAAGGCACCAGGAATTTCTTGAATTAAGTTAGAAATATGAACAAGGATTTTAGCTTAGGAAACCTTTTCCCCCTAACAGAAGCAGACAATTACTGTGTTTTAAGGATTCATTCAGCTACCTAATAGACAGTGCATAAACTGTTGTATATGACCCATAACAGCAAGATTTGTGGGAGAAATAAAAAATTAAAAGACAGAAGTTGACTTATTAAATTTAGGCTAAAAATTCTCACACTTGCAGTACATTTTGAACGAAACAGATTTAATAGTAACTTCACATTTGATCACTTGGAAGACATGATTTTAACTAAAATACATCACTAGAAAATCAGTGGAATTATTACTCCATTTTCAGAGTGAAACCTTGACAACACCAGGTTTCATTTTAAATTAAAGAGTTGTTAGACAAAGTAAATAAATATTCAAATCTGTGATTTGATGGAATTACTACAGTGAATATAAACAGAAGCAGATGGATTTACAAGGACTACGAAGAGAAAATGCATCCTAAAAATTAATATTGCCTACAATGCAGTGACTTACTGTAATACCTACCAAACCATCTTTAACAGTAGGATTTAAATTGCAAAGTTGACATGGCCAGTTTCTAGACCTTGACTTTTCCTGGTAAGGAGATCCCTGATGTGGAGGGGACTATTACTAAGATTCTGAAGTCATCCTCTGCACTGAATGAAAAAAAAACTATTCATGCCTTTAGGGGTTGTGGGTCCTTGCTGTGATTTACATAACTTACTGTGAGCAGCCATGGCAGACACCAATTATAGAGAACTTTGTAACTGCTCTACCTGTAGCTCCCAGTGGAAGCCATGTTTCTGTTGGATTAAATCTGTACAGAAATGACAATGGGGGGAAAGCAAAAAAATAAATGATGCTGTGAACCTTATAAGTAAACCTTTGGGAACAACAATATATGTACTGTGGTGCAACAGATAATGCAATTTTGCTCAACATTCAGAGATCATACAGACCAAATTTAAAAAAAAAAAAAAAAAAAAAAAAAAAAAAAAAAAAAAAAAGGCAAAAATAAGAACAAACTGAGAAATCCAAACCGGACAGGAACTGTAATGTCACTTTGCCTTTCACAACCCTAGCAGTTTTGTAAGGTAAAAGTTGGAAGTTGAAATTATTCCTGTTATGTGTTTGGCTTGGAAAGGAAATGTGGCCAGGTAAAAAAAAATAATACCTTTACCAAAGTGTTATGCAGTGCTGGAAAGAAATTCTGAATGTCAGCCCAAATTAACAAAATAGTGCTGAAAACCATCTCAAAAGCTTATGGAGCTAGTGGAATTAGTATTCACTATGAAAGTATCTTTAGAATTAGTATTCACTATGGAAGTATCTTTAAAGCAGTTTACTGTACCACTGAAGGGCTCCTGCACAGCCTGAGCATAAGCTGGTGGGTAGCTGGGACCTGTTGCCACCTCTGGAAGAGAGCAGGGAAAGCTGAAGGCACATTTCCATCTCTCTGTGTACATGGACTGGCACAGAAGCGTCAGCTAAGGCACAGCCACACATTTATCCAGACTTCCTCTGGGCTTGAGATAGAAAGGAGAAGCCCTTTGTGCAGACAAAGGTGCAAATATTGCCCAAATATTCTGTGCACCAGGCTGTGCTTGGAGTCCTGCTGCAAAGTGGCCTGCACCAGCTGGGCCGTCTGCTTTGTGAAACGTCAACAGTGCCTGAAGCCGCCCCTGGGACACAGCTCAGATCTTTGTCTTCCAAAAGCCCCGTAGCCCTCTTGAAATATTTCTATTGGGGCTTTAAAGGCTGATTGGAAGCACTTTGCTGTTACATTCTCAGTGCTTCCAGGAATGTTAGGAAGCAGCAAAACAAGCTCCAATTTTTGACTTTCATTTCAAACAAGACCAGAATGTCCCTTTAAAACAAACAAGCAAGCAAGCAAACACCACCCAACCAAGCAAACCAAAGCACCGAAAGCCCCTCCCAAAAAACCCTCACCAAAGCCAAAACCCACAAAACAAAATCCTTTTAAAGAGGAAAATAGGAGTAAGTTAGGCTTTCTGTCTTAGCTACTACTGCTGGTGAAAGGATGGAAGACTGAGCAGAAGGGGAAGGATTCACCAAACTTTCAGAAGACCCATTCCTCTATGGTGCCATGACTGGGTCCACTTTGAACCTAAGTGTGAGCAGAAGAAATTCTGCTTGTGTTTCAGATTAACTTTTCAGCTCCTACCATTCTTGGTTACTCATGTGGTGGTTTATTCTGAATTGAGCAGGTATCTACTAGAGTTTTCTATATATTTGTATTGTCCAAAGCCTTAAATTTCCTTGTTTCTCTGTTGGTTTTATTCTCCTGTTGACCTCTGGAACCTAGTAAAATCACTTTTGGAACATTTGGAAAATTTGGAGTGATTCTCAGTATATTTAATCTTAACAATGTTCAAAAATAAAACACTTGGAAAGCAAATTGACAGAATAGAAAACTAGAAATTGAGACCTCGTGCTCAATTTTTTTATTCTCATTAGGACCTGCCATTTTGGTTAATGCATAATGTTTTAATCCTGTATTAAAAAAAAAAAAAATCCATGGAAGTGGTTGTAGCTGAATTAAAAGTAGATCCCACTTTGTCTCCTCTCTTGAATGAATCAATCCTGTCTGCAGGACATAACCTGAAGGGGAAGTGTTGCTCACAAGCTTTGCAAAGTTTCACATGTGCTGAAGTCAAAAGGCCTCAAACACTCTTATTTGTGTCTCAAGAGCTAGAATTGATAGTCTGCTATTTCTGCATGCTCTAGACAAGGAGGAAAATGATGGATGAAATCCACAAAGGACTGAATTAATTTGTCCAGAAATTAGTCTAAAATATTTGTAGCTGGTTGCTATCTTCATCTGGAAAACTGAGCATGTTCACCTCTGAGCCCTGGCAGCAATCCAGACCAAGAATTCTGTGAGAATTTTTTTTTTTCTGTGTGTGTGTGTGTGTGTGTGTGTGTGTGTGTGTGTGTGTGTGTTTGACTGAGCTTCAGAAGAATGTCACTGTGAGTCCAGGAGCCCCTAATCCTCCAGGCATCCATCATGGCTCTTGAACTTCCTGGTCCATCCCAGAGAGAAATTTCTGTTCAACTGGACCTTCTCTCACCATGGAGTAAGAAGGGCTTAACTATCATCTGTGCATGCCAGCTCCATAATGCTGCTGGTGACAACACACCACTTTATGGATAACTTATGTTATGATGGCTTCATTATATACTGCAGTGCAGTCAGTAATTTTCAGCATTGTCTCATATACTAAAAATTCTACAAGTCTAAATGTGATTGAAAATGGGGAAGCAAGTAAGATGTCGATTAACAGTAGGATTTTGCAGTACCTGAAGAGCCTACAAAAATGCTGCTACCTGAGATTCAGAGCCTTAACCAGTTTGCCGGACAGGTCAAAGAAATAATTGTTCGTTTTGCTGTCTGTGCCCCCCTAGTCTCCCTTTGTACATCACACTCCTGGAAAGCACCAACACAAAGCCAACAAAAAAAACAGTTATTTTCAACATGATTCCAAGGACAGCAGATTATACAAATCTGCAGGGGAGCTCACTCCAGACACACATCCTAGGTGATGGGATTAGAGCTGTTGTTTTCTAAGGACCAAGGCTTGCAGACATTTGTCATCTATTAAGTCCCTTGTAAAATCTAACAATATTGTAATCTTAACTAAAGCTATATTCATTGTATTTGTTCCACTGCAGGTGTTATCCCATAAACATCATTGCACATTTTATTGAAGGGAGTGAGATGGTGACTTTTGAACCTCTAAACATATTTAATTGCTATTTTAAAAATTTAAACACCTTTTTATGTTTCACGTATTTCAGTTTTTTGCCTGTCTAAAGCTGAAATAGGATGCTGTTTCAAACACTTCCTCATGTTTATGAACAAGGCAAGGTGCTCTTTGAGCACATGATATTCTACTATAGCAGAAAGAAAATAATTTTATAGAGTGTTTTTGCATATGCTATTAAGATTCAAGTCTTGATTTCTTCCCCTTCTAAACAGTGTCCCAAAGACCTGTGGTATCCTCTGTGTTAAGTGCTGGGTTCAAGAGATTAAGGGCAATGACTGGCATCTAGTTCACTTTTATTTCCATTTCAGTGCAACCTCACATCGCTATACATCTGTTTTGTTGATTCAGAAGAGCACTTGAGATGCTTTACAGTTGATTTTGACAAGTGCTACAATTTGATATGGGTAGATAATTCTTGCTGAGTTGATTTCAAAAGTACAGAAATTATAATTTTGAGTAGATATTACCTTTCTTTATGATCAGAATTTTCATGTAATATACTGTGCACTTAAGCTTCTTAATCACATTTTCTTTTTTTAAACATTACATTCTTTCCATCTAATCAAGTATTGCAAATTAAAATATTGTTCTAAATATATCTTATATTTTTTTTCCATGCACTGTGGACAGCTCATGCAAAACCCACTTGAAAAAGTGGTCCCTCCTAACCTTCTCACCAAAACTATTTGGTTTGAAATTTAATTAAGCAGTGAGACAGAACAGACTATATGGCAAGGTTGATTAATGCACACCTCGGGTGCATTTCACCTCATGCCTCCAGCACATCTGAGATGTGGAGTAATCAGTTCAACTGCTAAGTCAAAGTATCTTAATAGTGATTATAAAATGGGCATTTGTTAAAAACTAAAAACTCAGAGATGACAACATTCCTAAATGTCATGCACTGAGATGAAATTTGGGCCAAAAAAAAAAAATAAATTCCAGGTTTAAACACAACAGAATTATTTAGCTGAAATATTTTATGGGGTGAAATGTGAGTGTTCCATCCTGCTCCCTCCCCATTCCTTTGGAGTGTATAAAAACAAGTAACCCACCATCACCCCCAGCTTCTGACTCCTTCCTTTTTTCCCCTCTCCAGTCTAATTCTTTACTCTCTTCCTTTTGTTTATTTATTGTCCTTCTGCCTCAGGCATTTCTCCCCGATGTCAGTACTTACTGGGCATGAGCCTGTGCTCTCTTGTATTGGTGGTCCCTAGGTGCTCCTCAGCACATGAATTGATGAGGGAAGGATCTGTCCTTGGCTAACCTCTGTGAACGCTGTGGTGGGGTTAACTCCAGATTTACACCGTGCAACTGACAGTTTAAGTAGTCTCAGTTGGAGGCTTTCAACAGAAATTCTGGTCCAAGAAATATGAAAGTAGGATGGGCAGAGAAGTCTTCAACTTCAACAGATACCCATCACAGGTTTGTTTTCATCTGAAGGAGAATGGAATAATTTACTGTCAGAATGTAATCTGAGAAGTGGCAGTGTTACACATCATGATTTCCTGATAACTACTCCACAGATATACATGAGAAACCATAAGCTTCCAGCTCTCACCTTTGTCTGGCTCTCCCAAAAGCCTGGTGTCCAAATATCTACTTACGCCTGTCTGGGCTGGGACAGAGTTAATTTTCTTCACAGCAGCTGGTAGGGGGCTGTTTTTGATTGGTGCTGAAAATAGGATTGACAACACAGGGAAGTTTTAGCTTTGGCTGAGCATCTTACACAGCATCAAGAACTTCTCTGCCTCTCATCCCATCCCATCAACGAGGAGACTGAAGGTACACAAGGACTGACCCCAAGGGATATCCCAGACCATACGGCATCATGCTCAGTATATAGTGGTGAAAGAAAAAGAAGGAAATGTGGGGTGATTTTCAGAATGATGATGTTTGACTTCCCCAGTCACTGTTACATGTGGTGGAGCCCCGTTTTCCTGGAGATGAGTGAACACCTGCCTGCCCATAGGAAGTACTGAATGAAGTTCTGGTTTTGTTCTTCCATGCATGGCTTTCATATTATCTGTTGAACTGTTTCTATCTCAATACAGAAGTTTTCTCACTTTTACCCTTCCAGTCCCCAGCTCACTGTGGGAGGGTGGGTGTGTGAGGCTGTACTGTTGGCAGGGCTAAAACCATGACGCTGCTGAATCAGTAGTGAGATTCTCATAGAGTTCAGCCTTGTTTGGCCCTCAGAGAGCACATTTTGCACCAACATTTGCATTTGCTGTCAGAGGGCAGCACAGCTGGTGTGGGAGAGGAGGCTTTCCCACTCCACAGAAGAGATTGATGAGCTGAGACCAAGGGTCTCTGACAATTGCCTGTGACTCTGTGAACTTCAGTGGGTGGTATGCCCTGCCATCCTAGTAGGTCTCAGTCTCCTTTGTCCCTTTGAAAAGAGAAATTGACTGGAAGCTTCTGAGTTTAAGCTGGAGGAGTTTCTGAAGAAAGGGGGGTTTTTTGTTTAATTTTTTTTCTTTATTTTTAAATTTCTCTCAAAAGAAGAGAATAGAGCCTAGAGCTTTTAAAAAACCACTGAGGATGAGAATCTGCTCAGTTGTGGGGGAATGTTAAGGGTTCCCAAGGAGCCAAACAGACTAGCAAAAGGGAGAGAAGTGTTTGGAGTAGTGATGGAAGGAGGACAAAGCAAGCAACAAAAATAATAAAGTATAACTGAGGCTGTTATACAGAAGGGAGGAGAGGGGATTTAAAAAGCAGAGAGGGAGAAGCATATGTCCAAAAAATAGAAGAAGATTAAAAGAGGAGACAGGAAGAGTGGGGATGGGAATGCCAAAAAGTTCAACTTCACATCAAAAACAAAAACAAGGGTCTGAAATGGCACAGTCTGCTCAAGGGACTACTTCATACTGATGCAAGCAGACCCACTGAAGCTTTTCAGATATTCATATACAGGCTGCAGGAATAAGCCCCACATTCACTAAGGATTTCTGATCCAAGCTCATTGTGTTCACGCAGTCACTGCTGGGCTGGCTAGCCACATGACACCCCAGTTCTGCCATTCACTTGTCTTTAGAATCTTCCTACACGGTTTTCTGTTATTCTGTTGGGCAGAAAACTTAAGAGGAATTCAAATAATTTTTTTTAAAAAAATCTATTAGGAGACATGCGCTTTCCTCTTTTGAGAGATGCACGTTGACACTTCTGTCTAACACAGACTGGATATGCCCAATTTCTGGAGTTCTGATGTCTGGATCAGCATTTTTAAGCAAGAAAAGTAGTCAATTCAGACACAGTTTTTTAATAAATACAATTCATTTTAGTTTTATGGTGTTAAGTATAAATACTAGTGAAATCTAATTGCAGATTTAAAACTAAATTCCTTTTCACTTGTGTTAAATAAGCATTCTACATTCTCCATTCAGACAAATAGTTCTTTTTCTAGTCAGTAGTCACATTGAGGTTTATTAGGTTATACACATAAATTAAGAATTGTTGAAGAAATAGGTGTTTATGCAGAATCCATTCGATAAACAGCAGAGAAAAAGCAAGTAAGGTTATTCATGCAGGGCTGCTGATATATGTACAGGGTTACTCACAAAGTTTCCTCTAATGTTATATTTGTATTCATATATGTCAAAAATGCAATGTTATTTCTTTTTAAAATAAATTGGAAGCACAAGTCTGTGGTGTATGATTATTTTATTAACTGATAAATCAGCTAGCTCTCAAGGGTATGGAAGAAACGTATTTATTTAATTTACAAATAAACTGTATCCATTCTCCACTCCCATCCTTTGTTACAACTATGCACTAAGAAATTCCAATGTTTCATATTCTGGTTGCTTAAATGTATTTTCAAGAAGTAAAAGAAAAATATATGTATATATATTTAAATCTTCAGACTTCAGTGCAAACAAAATGCCATAAAATATGAACAAGTATAAACATTGAATGTGTTTTCAGTGGACATGTGCTTTCACAGTCATATAACTTGTATTTCCACAATACTTTCCTAACTTTTGGTACACAAGTTCATACTTAATACTTCTAAATAGTACAGCCTGACTGTCAGCATAAGCTATAAACTGGCAGTTTCACACCCATAAATTCTCCATTGTGATCCAGATGCATGAATGATTGCATCCGTAAGGAGAAGATCCTCTGAATACAGTGCAAAAATCTGAATAAAAGCAGATTAAATACAGTTTTGTGGGGTTTTTTTCTATGACAAATCACAGGCTTTTATAGAAGATGTAAGAGTTGAGAGCTACTTAGTTGAGAGCATTTTCTTATCTTTAAACACTTATAAAAGAGGGTTATTCCATAGTTATTCATTATGGGGACCAAAAATCAGTCAGGGAATAACTTTTTTGTCTTGTCTTAGTTGGAAAAGCCCACTCTAATCTCCTGTTTCACCTAGCAATTTACAATTAAAAATGGATCAAAATGCCAGACTCACCTTTATGGTCTCCTCCTATATATATACACAGTAAAAGAAGTATCCCGGTTTAACAAAGGAGAAATATGTTCTCTGGCACTTCCTACATCTCACATCTGTTCTCTCCCATGCTTAGCCCAATTTGCTTCTGTAGTCATAATCAGCAAGTCTGTGTCTGTACTCATGGTACCAGCTGCTGTTGTCTCAGGTGCAATTGAAAATCAGGTACCAGTTACGCTCTGCTACCTCCAACAGGTTTGAGTTCGTCTCAAGCCCATAGAGCATCTATGCCATAATAAAATGATGGTAACAACAAGAGAGAGTAGGAATATAATAGGAAAAAACCCTGCTGGAGAAGAAGGTATTACAATCCTAGAGAGCACAATTCAGTGAATGTGTGAAGTTTGTGGTAGGTAGTGAATACAAGCTTCTAGCTGAGATATATAGGAAAATAACTACTGAATGCTGCTCAGGGAAAAAAAAAAAAAAAAAAAAAAAAAAAAAAAAAAAAAAAAAAAAACAAACAACCACGAAAAAAACCAAAAC
>NW_027094090.1:25278931-25301431 GCF_029207755.1 Chamaea fasciata | reverse complement strand
GGTATTTAAGATGAATCAAAGCCACCATTATATGTATCACCGCTAAATGATAGGTAGGTTTTATACATATTATATATATTTCAAGTGCTTAGGTTCACACAGCATACTGCAGAAATATGGCATTTATAATGTAAGTTTATATAAATACACATATATAATATTATACATATATAATAGTATATATATACACACATGTATAGGTATACACATGTACATATACATGTACATGTACATAAAACTAGAATATGGAAGATATGTACTGCTGGTTATAATTCATTTCTAACAATATGCCTGATTCTGAAAGTGCGTGTTTTTCAATACATATGTATGTTTTATAGAGAGAGACCTGTGTCACTGTCAGGGGCAGAGCAGAAATGTGGATTGAATGGTGAAATGATATAACCCCTCATGTGTCATCTTTCTAGGAATAATCTCTCAGCATGACAATCCTATGCATTCAGAAGTATTCTGGAAGTTGCCATTGTATGGAAAAGTAAAGATTACTTTGATGCTGAGCTTCTGATGGACAAATAAGGGAAGGGCTGATTTGGGTCAGATAACTTGCTTGCAGTCTGACACATGTTCAAACTCTAAGCCTGCAAAGCTGAGCTGGAAATTCTCTAGGAACAAGCTTTTCCATTGTTTTCCATGTTTCCACTTCCCGTGCCAAGTACAACCTGCAATTTTGAAAGTGTGAGAAAACAAGAAATAAGTTGAAAAAAATTTACTACATCCTTCCACTGTTAAAGGAGAACCCTTCTGAGGTTTGGTTCACTTTCAAGTTTGCACAGATTTTGTCCCAAAGAGCTCACCTACTCTGCTTCTGACGGCTTTCAGAATAAAAAAGTAAGTCCAGAAAAAACAGAAGAAACAATTTTCCTAACTAGTGTATGTACCCTTTTAGGACAGGACCAAATTTTTTGTCAGGAATAGGTGTAATATAGGTCTCTGTGATGATCCTTTGAAATGAAGTGAGATTTCGTACAGTACATATATGCGGTTTATTAGACGAAACTCTGTAAGTTGAGTTTTCTGAAATAAATTTCTAGTCTGTTTTTTCAGCTGGATAATCTGTTACATTTAGCTTTCCCCACTCCAGCCAGTGCTTGTTAGAACTTCTCTCTTTGTGTCCATTTGTTAAGATGATGGAGAGTATTTGCTGATTCCAGCTTATTTAGGCTTTTAAAAGGAAAATCCTGGACCAATTCAACCTGTTTGAGCCAAAAATCTTTTACATGCCTGAGTCTGCAGAATGGCTTCACAGTAATAAACAAACACAAGTAGTTTATGGAACTCTGCTGAAAAAAACCCGAAAAATCTTCCATATTAACACATTCATGTCCTTAAGCATAAAACGTCTTTTTTTAAAAAAAAAAGTTTAACCTTTCGTTTGCAATACCAGTGCTTTGAAAGGCAGTTGGAAAAATGCCATATGCCAAAGAATTACTTTCCTGCTCACTGATGGAGCAGAATTGTGTTTGTAGCTGAGGTTATGTTTTCTGCTCCTGGTAGCTGTGAAAAATTCACATATGGCCCTTATGTTTTCACTTACCATCTATTTGCCTCTGTTTTCTCCTTCCACATCCTTGACATGCTGATCTCAGCATATCAGTGAATGATGCTAGGATATCACCATTTGTCTTTTCTTTCTTTTTCTGCTACTGTTTGTTTGTTTCTTTCTTTTAACAAAAAAAAAAAAAAAAAAAAAAAAAAAAAAAAAAAAAGCACAAAAATTCTGACCAAGGAAAATCAATTTGTATGAATAATAAAGAGTGTATATAGTACAGAAAATAGCCATTTTATGAACGTCAGTTTCTTCTGATATCCTCCACTGTCCATAGATACTATGCTCCTTAATATGTTGGTCTTTTAGTAAATGCATCCATTGGGAAAGGGAAAAAAAATAACGAAATAGGGACAAGGGAAAGAAGAATGCAGAGATCAAGGAGTTTTGCCACTATTGAAAGAAAACAGAATAAATTAGAACTTATCTTAGTGTATGTCAAACATATTTGAAATTTTGTGTAGTTATTGCATATAGTAAGAAAGATGACTTTCCCCATGGATATTGACTAAATGATTGCCCCAGGGGCAGAATGGGTGGTAAGAGAAGATTCATCAAAAACTCATCCTGGAAAAAAAAAATTAAAATTTCCTGTGAGACTTCTCAGCTTCAGAAGCGTTTTTAGCTTCCGCCATATTGCATGCTTTACTTCTTAAACAGTCATGTATACAGAACACAGCAAATATTACTGCAGTGTTTGTATTTCACTGGGAAGTGTTTTTTGGTGCATCTTCATGTTCTATCAAGTGACAGTACACAGTTGGCACTTGTCCTTGCAAGAAAAAAGAGATGAAAGGAACAATTAGTTTAACTGTATTATCAGAACTCAGTGATTGATTTGCAATTAATAATTTAAAATGTCACTTTTGAAAGTTACCAAAATGTTTTTGAAACTGTACATTTTAAAAATAGGTAAGAATTATCAGAATCAATAAACATATTGCTGGTAGACTCCATACCAAAATTACAAATAATTAAGTCAGACATCTTCTTCACTGACTTCAGTTGTTTTTCCAGATATCAATTTTATCTTCTAACCACCTCTAAATGGTAGCAGTGTTGCTGGTGATTTTCACAATCAATAGAAGTTAGAACAGCCCAGAGGCTGTGCTAAATCACACCAGGATACAAGCAGAATTGAAAAAATAGGACTAAATTTAGGTATAGAGATTGCTGAAAAGACCTTATCGCTTTCCTCCCCAGGTGAAATAGCAGGCGTACAGAGACACATGAGCTGGCTGCAACTCATTTCATTAATCAAATCAATGTGAATTTCAAATTTCAAATATAATATCTGAATATACAATTTTAAATTGGTGCTGGTGTAGTTTCCAGCATTTGAATTACAAATTTGCTTTTTGCTAATCCATTCCCTAACAGAGATCAAACACTTGAAAATTCATGAAAAGCAAACATGAAAGGGTCACAAACATGGTCAAATGTTACCTGGATGTTTAATTCAAATGGATACTCAAAGAAAATGTTTCCGATATTTGTTCAGCACTCCTTTCTAGTTAGCTTAAAAAATTAAAGTTAAATGGCAGACTAATACTATGTGCAAATCAAAAAGAAGAATCAAGGAGACTTGAAGATAGCAATACGGAAGCAAATCATAAAGACTGAGGAGTACATCTAGAGTCATAGTGGATATCACACTGAGTTTGTGGATGTTCACATCCATAGCTGGCATTTTAACTGTGACAAAAAGAGCTGTAAAATTTGGAAGAAAGTTTAAATGTTGAATATATCTATCTCCATTGTGATAATCAGTTCTGCTGTATATTCATTTCCAGAAAAATGGATTCATATCCAAATGTGCACTGATACATTGAGCCAGTAGTCAAGGTTTAGCAATATGGGTACACTCTTTCTCTTTCACTGTTACAAGTGCTATTGACAGCAAAGTCAAATATGCCTTTAGCAAAAAGGAAGGAAGTAATGGGATTTTTGTTTCTCAAGTTCTGCCTAGTCACATTCAACACACATATTATTTTCCTGCCTTACAACAATCTACAAACAGAACCTTCTCATTTCAGTTTTTCACACATTTTCTTTGTGTGAATCTCACTGAAATAGGCAAGCTGTCAGTGACAAAGCTTGGTGTCAATCTCATATGAAGTTGAGAAATGAGAATTACAAAAGGAAAAAGCTAGTAGCCACAATCAGTCCTGTAGATACAAACAACTTGTTTCACTTCATCAACCAAATTTTTACTAGAGGGATAATCTGTGATGTCACCCATCACTGATGTCACTGCTGTTTCTGAAGACATAAATTGCCTTATGTAACAGACAAGCTCTTATGGAAGAAAAAACCTCACAATGAGAGTAACACTTGCCAGAAGAAAACCCAACTCTTCCACAGAAATGCCATGAACTCCTGTTGTGCCATGATTGTGTTATAAATCTAAGTGTACCACCTCTGCTTGTACAAGCTCTATACTTCTATCCAAGTCAGGTTTAGAAGAACCTTTTCATTCAATAGCAAATTCCTCTTTGTAGGGACACAGCTATTAGTGACTAAAAAATCATGCAAAATGAAAGAAAAAGGAAGGTGATACTGTATCACACTCCGTGTTTTTTCCTTCCATCTGTGGAAACCTCAGCTTGTAGCCCAGATGAGATCTCTCCACTACTGTGCAGTCTACCACTTAGTCCAGCAACTGGTACTGTTGAACACGGCGACTCCACTCCTAGACATGGTATAGGGGAGGTTTAATTCTAACTATTAAAGGTTTAATTGTAACTATTAAAAATACGCATAATAGGATTTTTGAAAAAGAAAAACAGTTACGGCATTTTTAGCTTTATTGCTGGCCATAAAATAGTAGGAAAATTGTGAAAAGAGATGTAAGCATGATTGGTCATCAAAGCTATCTTGCACATAGAGTTCAAAATGATGGTTGCTAGACTGGTAAATCTGGAAAATTTCCCTAGTTACTCTGAAAAAATTTGACAAAATGAAGAGGGATGAATTAACTTCTGTCAGAAAAGTCCTGCAACTAGCATGGAAAGACTTGTTTGAGTCACTGTGGGATAAAGAATGTTTCTATATAGTTTTCTTTCTCATTCCCCATTTTGATAAGTTACTGTTCCTGTTGATTCGGTTATATGAAATAACATCTATTTTGTGAATAGACACTTTGGTTTTGTTTACCATGATGGTTACTTCACAACTTTAGGATGGTTACTACAGGTCAATGTACTAGAGGGAAGAACATGAAGGCTTTGAGTGGGGATAACACAACTGATGACAGCATTCTGTTGGGAGTGAAAGCAGAGGGCTGATGTGGAGTAAACTGAAGATTATCAGAACTGAATGGTGAGCTGCAGTAGTAGTATTGTTTTATGAGATCCTTGTTTCCTTGTTTCTCTTCCCCTGCATGGAGGATTTCATAACCTACATTTTTCTCTCACCCTCAAAGTAATTAGAAAAAGAAAAATAAAGAACTGGTCATAGAAGTTTATTTTGATTTTTTTTTCCTTTCAACATATATGGGTCTTATTCAGCCAACATCTTATAGATGTTTTAAGACATATTTACTGGGCCAATATGAGTGATTAATTTTATATTCTTCTTTCTACTTCCATGGCAGTGATAAATAAGGAACTGGGTAGTTCTGGATAGTGAACAGGATAGGAAGTCTTTTTGTATTCCGTGCTTTGGCTGAATGTTGGTAGTAGCAGAATTGAACTAAAACCAAGAAATTTAGAGAAGGCTAGGTTATCTAAACTAAATCCCCTCATTAACTTACATACTCCCATAGCAGAGCTAGCTGTTATGGTTCACAGTACATGCTTTGATTCTCCACTGACTAAGCCTCAGGAGAGGACTTCCAGATCATAACCAAGTTTAGACCACGTGCCAAACACTGACATTATTTCATGTTTTTTTACTTTTGTGTTGCAGGTACTTTGTTGACTGGAGACGAAAAGAAATCTTATGGTTTGCCAAAGGCTTACCAGCAATGTTACTCAGTCACTCTCCCTCTCAACTTCCTGCTATAGCCACTGGACATTCCTGGTGCACATCAGTCCCACAATAGCCACATCTTCCTCAATCTTTTATACAAAGAGCAACAAGTTTTCTTTAACTATTTTATTGTAAAGTTCTGTGTACATTATTGTTTAGTTTGCACATGCCAATATTTCTTTTTTCCATATTTCTTTGAGATGTTGAGATGCATTTTTCAAATTCTTACACGTGCCGTCTTTAGGCTGTTTGATATTTGCTGAAATGTGATAGGAAGTGCTCAAAAAACAGGTTTCCAGGAAATGCATCACAAAGGTTTGAAAAGCAATTGTTCTAGGATAAAGTAACCATTTGTGTAAATTATCCATATTTAACAGGTGTAAGACATTCAGGAATGGGTTATTTGTACTGAGCTACCATAATCTGCTTTATTAATTATATTTTGTGGAATGAATACAGTTAACTGTGATCTACTGATTGTCTTTGTTCCACGCAAAGAAATTTAATTACATTTGGAAAATGCAATTAATAATAAATAAATTATTTTAACTGCATAACATTAATTACAATACAATGAAAAGAAGTCAAATTCCATTTGGAAGGTATTCAAGTGATCTTAGCAAATTCATAGGACCCCTAAGAAAGGTAAGGTTATGACAGGCAGGTCAGAGAGCCCCTTCACAACCTGGAATACTTACTGCATCCACAGTCAGCATCTTGCTTCATGAAAGATATGAAAGGTAAAGGCTCTGAGATTTTAAATAGCTTGTCTGGTGGCATGTGGTCAAAGTTTAATGGGTTGCCAAAACCATTTCCTGAGAAGATGGAGAAGAGGCTAACTGCCTGGGGCCTCAGGGTTTCCACTGATCTTGGGATGCCATGGAGCACATTCAGTTTTGTAACCAAATCTGTGGGACATGTGTGACGCTAACAGTGCTCTGTTCCCTTAAGCTTGTCATGTTGAAACTGTCATCAAGCTTACCAGTAAGGTTTCTTTCTTTGAAATTCCACTCTTCTGCTGATGATAATATCTCAGATCACCAACATCTTTGCACTGAAGAATATTTTTTAAAAAAAAATCTCTCTACTGATGGAGACACTTGCATAGGTAATGTTCCTGAGATCACTCACGTTTACCATAATACTGTTTATTATGTATAAAGACTGTAAAACTCCTGTCAAAGCCATAATGAATACAGCATGCAAACACTCAGTTACAGGTTTAACTGCCCCTGCTGGCACCAAACACATCAGAGGAGCAATATGAAATATATCTTAAAATAGTAACTTTTGTCAATGATGCTATGGTCTGATATGTAGTTACAAACCTAAGCATCAGGGATTTTAGCCTCACTTCAGAACAGTGAGGTATACTCCTTGGAAGTACTCAGCCAGTCAACCAAGCAATACAATAAGGTTGTTCAAGTAAAATGGAGTCTAATTTTATTTAACAGTAATTTTTAACTGTATATGCAGAAAGAAGAAACTCAATCTCAAATACAGTGGCTTTAAGTCAGAAGCTGTCCATCCTAGTGCCAATATAATGTATAGCATTATTTTGCAGCATGCTCAAATCTGAGTTAACAAATGGCAAGCAGAGCCAAAGAAAACAGATTTGCCAAAAACCCACTATGTTGAAAACTGAGATCAAACTAATGTTTTCTTGTCATCTTCAGCCTGTAACTTTGTATATGCTGCCTATTATCAAATATGTCTATCTTATGTAAGCTTGTGTAAGCTACAAGTATCTGAGTGTTTGTCTGTATATGAACAATCTGCAAAATGACCTGAACGAGCAAGGTGATATTTTGAAGGAAAATGTAATTTTAAAATTCCATATTTATTATGAACAGTGACATGAGTGCCCTGAGGATAAAGATCCAGATAGTATAGCTGAAAATCATATTGTTCTTGTGTGTTAAAAACATACTGTGAGAGCTAGAACCATTAATTCTGTGTGTGTACCTACAAACTCCTCTATATCGGTACCTCTATCTATACACTGGGATAGAGAAATATTAGCTAACAATAGATGCATCTAATCAAAATGTGTGTGAATGGTATGTACTATGCACCATCATTTCTTTCTGCAATTAATTTAGAATTCAACGGAATAATATGAAGTCTTTTACTACTTAATTAAACTTTTGTAATGCCTGTTTTACCAAGATGAATAAAATGCATAAATTGTGTGAGGTGACATCTAATGCACACAAAAAAGAGAAATGTAAAAAATCAGAACAGTGAGTACATTAAACTGATTCTTAATAATTGAAACCAATTTAATCATTTGAGATTATTTTATTCTAGCTGACGTAATACTGTAGCAGTTTTATTCTAATTATAACCTGTTTCATTTTAGTCTGCCTTTCTAGTTAATTATTACAGTCAATTTGTAAAATGACATGGTTCCACATTTGCATAGGTCACTATTAAATAAATGAATAGCTGAAATTACTCCAGCATTGAAGTGTCAACTTTGGTAGAAGTCAAGAGGACTTCAAATGTTCTTCTAACACCCCTTAATGTGTTAATGACCACTATTAAACTGCAATTAAAAGGCCAGAGAAAAAATGCACTAAACAGTTAATAGAAAAATAGCAGAGACACAATTAAAACACTTCAGTTTTTGACTGATAGAAAATAAAGGGATATGCTGACAGAAATATAGTATGAATCTATGCCTAACACAGCAAAACTGACAGTTTAATGATAACAAATCATAGGCTGCCTTTTTTTGGAGCATTACACGTCAGCTTGACATTAACATCAGTAGTAAACAAGACAATGTAATGATTTTACCTTGTATTTAAATTGCTACTTATTACAGTACTAAATAATAGCTTTAAATAATTTGGTGTCCAGGCTAGTGATGTACTCTGTTTGCATGAGACAGGACTGAAAGATATGTTTAAGTTTTTTGTCACCTTAAATAACGGATATATGTATGACTTAGCTGTGCAGCCTTCCATGTTTGCATCTGAAACCTTTCCTGAATCCATAACACTGTCATTAGGCTTATTTGCTCATGAGAGGAATGAGTAGTGATGATCAGGTCCTAACTCAAAGCAGGTCAGACTTTTAGGTATCAAGTGGTGTGTATAACTCCTAGAAAGAAGCTCAATTAATCAGAGGTATGCCAGGGCTGTCATATTAAACACTCTTACTTCAAAACCATACTTTACTGAGAAATGAACTGAGTATAGGAACAATATGTGTGATTCCAAAAGCTAAATTGCATTCAACATGAAAATCAACGTTATGTATGAAAATTTAAATACATGCCTCAGAAATTTCAAAGTTATAATTCCAACAGGAATTAAAATTTGACCTCCAAGTGCATAGGTAGTATTTTTTACTACTGTTACATTTTAATCATTCATATAATCTACATCTCTGCAATCGAGAGGAGTTATGTTTGCCATGGGAAATATGACTTCTTTCATTTTCTATTATTATCTGTGTGTTGTGTATGCTCATCCATAAAATTAAATTAGTTTATGGGTTAAATCCTGTTCTCAGTTGCACTGTGTAAAACCAGGCTTGTTTTAGTAATTCAGTGGATTTAAGTAATTTCATTAATATGAACAAACTTATTTAGTCTTTCTTATGCTACCTAGAAGAGCATTACTGTTCTCTCTAAAAGTTCATCTGTGATATTGCTTAGCCCATTGTAAATAGGCATTTACTTCTTAGATCAATGAACTAAATCACCATTGCTCTTTCTTATCGTTGTTTCAATTATGCAAAATAAGAAAAATACAGATCAGTGTGTTACCTTTTTTTTTCTTCTTACTTCACATAAATGACTTCTATGCTTTAATGCAGTCTTCTATAAATCAGTATGAAAGCAAAACTGAAGTTGCCTTTCCCCTTATTTTTATTTTATTAGGCATAAAATGTACTATCAGACATTCACAAAATTAGTGAAAGATTCAAAAACTATGTTGCATCTTTTTATATGAGGAGAAGATTGTGGTTGCACATGGCCAGGTTTTAAAGGATGTTTAGGCATTTAGAAACATACATAGCTCCCAGTAGGATTTTAAAAGGTTAGATTATTTTGAAAATCCTGCTAGGCACTGGATGTATTTCTTTGAAGTTCTCATACATGTGTAAGTTCATAGTGGAGAAAAAACCCCCACGTAATCAATGAAATAATTGGAATAGATTCAACCAAAACCATTTCATGGGTACCAGAGATTTTCCTGTGCTTAAGTCTATTTGTGTCCAGATCAATGCAGCTTCATATGCTGTTAAAAGTGAGAGATACTATTTATATTATACAGCTGCTGCACTAAATTGTCTATTATTTAAAGCTTCTCTGTTTCAAAATCTCATTTCTTTAAAACATTCAAGGTTCTAATCTTCCTGAGGACTAAATCACAATTGAATATGAATGGGAAAAAATGTGAGGAGAAAACTATTTTCTCATGTTCAAAAAAATCTCTTTCTTTTTGCAAAAAATACATACTTTTCTGGACTCTCTGTGTTACAGAAACTTGCCTTTTAGAACTGCAAAGGATAAAAAAGGTAAGTACACTTTCTTGAAGAACATGTTAATGCAGATATCTGGGCTGGGAACTCAAATTCACCAGAAATGTATGTGTGTGACAATGCTGTATCACTTTCATAGATTCAGTACTCAACCTGTTCTTGCCAGTGTCCTCTGAAGTATTTCTCTTAGCTCCTGTTAAGTACAAAGGAAAGCCCAACAGCCCCTGTGTCAGTTCTTGTTGCTTGTTGATCCAAACACAGACCAGTTTACACCTGGGCTGAGGGAGATGGGCAGAGAGGCAGAGGTGCTATCCTTGGGGTGTTTTACATAAACCTGTTCCCTGGCCCTGGCTCCCAGAGGAGTACTCAGCCTGTGAGGCTGGAACAAGGATGTGCCCAACTGCCTAAACAGCACTGTGTTCCACTATGTACCACCACTGGCCAGATCAGAGTGGTTTTTCTTAAAGAGAAAGAAGCAAGTTATGTTAAAGCACAGGTGAAGTGTTTTCATTCCACAAATGGGATGGTAACCTTAGGTAAAGGAAGAATAGCATCTATCATCAGAAGCTCTATAACAAAAAAATAAAGTAATGTTTGGGAAGCAGAAGAAAGAATAAACATAGTTTAGGCATTCTTCAGGAATGAACATAATGACTAAAGCACAGAAACAGAGATGCAGAGGGATAACTCCAGAAAAGGGAGAGGATTAAATCATACTAAGCTTAGGTTTTCCTTTAAAATTATATTCAAACAAAGAGACTTTTAATTAATTTAAATACTCTGGTTAACCCTTGATATTAGTAAATATTTTTTAATGGTTTTTAGACATGAATTTTGACACACTACAAAGCAGTGCTAGTAAGCGCACATAAATTACCATTTGACAAAAAAATGTGCTTTTTATGTTTGGGGGAGAAAAATGTGGACCTACAAACAACTTTAAATGTGACTGTATATTTTCAGTTTGATTTTAATTTTCAAAAGGGTTTTGTAAAAATCAAACCAAACCAATCCAGCAAAACCCCCATCCCACTGAGTAATTTCTTTGAAAAATATTTTGGTTGACTTTCATGGTTATATTGTTAAAGTGGAACTTGATGTGGAACTGAAGATACATATATGTAGGTGTGTTTAATTGTAAAGTTGAGAAAAATGTAGATCTATTTAAGGCAGGAGTGACAGTTGTTGAGCATTGTGTTGTATCATCTTGACATGAACTGAATGAGTTAGATTAGTGACTGACACTAGCAATGTCAGAATTTACATTGCAGCACACACACACTCTGTGGAAATATACTATTAGCATTTGGAGTAAGCAGTGATGAGTAATGAGATAAAAATTGAGTGTCAATAGTCATATGCCCTCACAGTCATATATACACATGTAGTATGTGTATGTATATTAATGTGTGTATATCTGTCTGTCTGAAATATATCTATAGTAACTTTAATTGCACCAAATTTCAAGAAGCAACAATCCAAAATCATAGATAAGAAAGGGAATCTCAGTAAGGTCTGCTTAAACCCTCAGGAGTGTGATTTACTCTCTAGGTTTGTTCACCTCTGCACATGGTGTTGGCATGAACTGCTTGCTCTATTTCACTCACCAGAAACACATCTAACATGCACAGATATACACAGGAAAATACACTCTTTTAGAAAGAGTCTTTTTCAAGCACTGTTTTTCTTGTTTGGAGTCAGAACAACAGTAAGTTTTACAGACACAATGGGAAGTAGATACATACTTACTGCACCATGTCATGCCCTAACTATTAGAGGGTATCACAATTTAATGGTTGGATTCAATCCAAATTTGTCTCCAACCATTATTTTTTGATATATATTGATCAGATAACTAAAGGAATTGGTCCAAAGTCTCCATCACTTTAGGGTGCACCAGTAGCACTGCAAATCATCCCGTCTCTGTGTCTTGGGTTTTGTAACAAAAAAAAATGTTATTCTATTCCATCTGTTGAAACCGAGTGGAGCAGTGTTGCTTATCTTTGCTCAAATGGGTCAGTGTTACTTATCAGATGGTGGAGTGTTGCTTATCTCTCTTCATTGTTCCACTACTCCCATGGGAACATCTTCTGCTAATGGACCATTAGAGCTCCCCAATGACATGACACATTACATAATCCTATTGTGAGATACTCTACCCAGGGGGGAGGAGCTAAACCATCTTCACCTAGATAAAAAAGAGCCACAAGTGTCACCAGTCATCCAGTTTTCCACCGGATCCCTGGAGGAAGACCGGACCCATCTCACCATTACTGGACCCTTTCTTCGACGGGACCATCTTTACTCCAACAGGACCACATCTGCCACTCCAGGAGGGCTTACTTTGGACTGCTTCCAACACCCTGACCAACAGGGTGTCAGGTTGTATTTCTGACTATCAGGGTTTTCTAGGATTTCTTGTTTGTTTGTTTGCTTGCTTATTCTTCTGTACTACAGCATTTGTATTTTTTTTATATCCTTAGTAAAGAACTGCTATACCTATTCCCAAAATCTTTGCCTGACAGCTTTTTAATTGCAAATTTATAATAATTTGGAAAAGGGGGAGAGGGGCCTACATTCCAAGGGAGACTCCAACCTTCCCTGGCAGATACTTGTCTATCTAAACCAAGACACTCTGGCAGGAGTGAGAACTGTGGAAATCTGGCTCAGGGGCTGTTAAGTGGATCCAACAACTGCACCTCTGGATCAGCCCTCACATGCTCAAGTATTCAGGGCCCTGTACTAAGCAGGGAACAGGTAGTTCCTTCATACTGGTGACCATACAACATACTGATGAGTGTGAAGTTCTTTAAAGTTCCTCTTGTGATGGAGAAACCTGTTATTGGTGGCACATGCCTTTTCCTCGGTTTCTCTCTGAAATCACTTTGACAGCCTCAGATTAAAGTCAGTACCAACTCTGCATAGCTACTGAAATGTTACAAGGATGAAAACTACAGTAATGTCTCCATGGATAGATGATTATGATATTTTGCCCTTTCTCTCTAACAATATTTGTAATGTCTTGACATGAAGTGGATAGAATGGCAGATTATTGACTGCCAAAAGGAGTGTCAAAAATAATGCTATGTTGTATCAAGAAATTATGTATTTTGCAGTCCACTACCATAAATACAGAGAAATTCAAAATTGGCAAGAAGCTATGCTTTCATCTTCAGCAGCCTGGAGTAGAGTCCTGAATATGTTCTCCAGGTTCATGAAATTCTCCCACAGCTAGGTGCCACAGGCATATGGTGGGCAGGACAGATCTTTAAAGATTAATTTCTCTCTATTTATTAAAAAGGATTTTTACACAACTTTGGTGCCATCTAAAATTAGTAATTAAAATAGGAAAATGGTGGTGTTTTAATTAAAATAGGGAAACATTCATTGCTGTGGAGAATAGGAAGGCAGAACCTTTAAGAAAATTGAAGCTGTCAGGAAAAAAAAAATAAATACAGTAAAATAACAAATAGTAATTTTACTTCCCATATGGAAGGAGATCAACAGTAATGTCTCATTTAGATTTCTATTTCCACTTTTTGAGAGGACATGAAATAATGGGCATCCTCATGTTGTAGCTGCTGTGATTTTCCTTAATTTTCCTTCTTTTTGTTGCTCTATAAAATAAAGTTACCAGAATGATTTATGTGTCAAGTTTACATTTCTAGTTTTTCTAATGGAGCAATTTTATTTTAAAAGGTAAAACATATTTTTTAACCTACCAGTGACATCATCCTCCACATTGGATCAATTATCTATGCACTGAATAAAGTTTAATTGAACCCTTTTAAATCTGTGCAGCTGTTGTGCAGTGAAATAGGCAGGTGGATTATCTCATTAGTATTAATCGAAATGTTTTGTGGTCTCTGCACATTTTAATGTGTGTGGTGTATATATTTGGTAATAATTCTTTAGTTGTTAAAAATAAGAGCTACAAGAAAATTTTGATAATCATTTATGTAATATTTGGTTTTTAAACAGGATGAAATAAGGGCATTAAAATGATGAGTGATTCCACAAAACCTATTGCAGCAGACAGAATGAATGAAAGTATTAGTTTGAAAACTTCTGACCTATTTTAATTTTATTTTAGGAGTGCTCTGTTTTATGCATTGATGGTGCTATCAGGATTTTAGCTGGTTTTCCTTCCAATCAGCTTAGCTAACTTAAATCCTTTTTTAAGGTTCCCCAGCATCAAACATTTCTACCTCATCTTCCAGGAATCTCTTTTCAAAAGACATTATTTGTTCCTAGGACCAAATTCTGACACTGCTTACACTAGTGATTCGGGAATAAAGCTGAAAAAATGGGCCAGGACCACAGCATGTATAAAATACTATAAAGCAACGGAGTGGTATTAGCTTGGCTATCTGAGAATGCTGCCCATGATATTCAGATCTGAGGATGGAGGATCTGTGGGAGTTCTGCTTGGGGACAATGTGTCTCAGAGCTACCACTGAACCTGCTGGATGCTAATGTCAGGTAGCACTGAAGTTTCTCAGTGAGAAGCCGGCCTGGTGAATATATCCAGGATTTAAAGGTCAATTTTGTGCATTTGCTCAAGTTCAATAAAGAGAGCACTTAGGCGAGAAGGGAAAGGTGTACTTCACACAGCTGCCAGAGGGGAGCCCTCAGTGGGCATGGAGTCTGTCCAGCCTTGGGAAAGGTGTAAAGTGCCACACTGGCAATCTGCTCCCACACGCTGAGAGAGCTTGCTTGGCACTGCAAAGAAGGCTTCACTTGGAGAATTCATGGGCTTGTATTTCCTACAGTATACTGCCATGTTTCAAATTGGTTGATTTAAAAACGGTTGTATTTTTTCTCCTTTTTCGACTTGGATTTGTACTAGAAACTTTCAGAGTTAAAACAGTGTTACAGTTAAATGTTATTTTCATTGCCCTGATCCATCTTTTAAATTTCATTCTAATCTCAGAAAGGTTAAGCAACAAATGCATCATATTCAAGAAAAGCGTAAAGGTATGCTTGAGACTGGGCTGTGGAGAAAATACAGGAATGCCTTATTGCCAACAAGCAATGCTGCTACATTTTATGTACCTCCCAACAGCTGACTGCAGAAGCTACTTCAGATCCAGCTCAGTTGTACAGCCTGGGGGATTAGTGAAAGAGACCACCCTGGAGGTTGTTAAATAGAAAAAATAGTGTGTCTGCCAGCTGGGGGCCGATTGATTGCTGCTTGTGTGTGTAAGGCAGTGATGAGGGGGAGGTGGAGAGGTGATGGGATTTGCTCCTGAACAGTTGGTTTTGTGAAGGACTCTCACTGCCTCAAAGCTGGTGAGGCCCTTGCAATTGTCCTATACTTTGTCCCTGAGTGGCTGCTAGATTTTCTTGCTGTAAAAATTTATGGATGTGTCATAGTCCTGAAGAAAACATCATTATTAGCGGTGAAGCAGCTTCTTCCTGCCTGGTACTTAGCACCCTCACAACACACTGCATTTGGCTGCAAATAGGATAAAACCCTGCAAGAACTGTAAGACTACAAGGTCCTTCTCCTCGTGTGAGAAGGATTGCAACAAGAGCTTAGGGATTTCATCAAGAATTGTAAAATGGTGCATAGCAGTACTTTGTTCCAGGAAAATAAGATTCTTTGCAGATGATTTGTGGAAATCATCTTTCTTTCTGGCCCTCAGGAAATTCAGCAGATAAAGCAGTGTATTTTTCAGTCTTTCTAATCTACAGTTTTGTTTTTAGAACCTAAATTAAATCTCTACACGCAAATGAAGTGGCTTAGTTGTTGCTGGAGGCAGAGGTTAGTAACTGTGGTCTGTCTTACTCTACATGTAAACACAAATTAAAAATTTTGTACATGTTTATCTAAATGCAGAGCATTTAATCTGAAGTGATAAACTGTTATCTCTTTTTTGATTACACTAAATATTTTTTTTTTTTTTTTTTTTTTACACTGCTCCAAAAACTCAGCATCATTTGCCCAATCAGGGAACTTGAGATACCTAAATATTAACTACCTGTGATGTTGAAATTTTATACTTTATTTTTGCTTTTTTAAAGTCTTTTGATTTCTAATCTATGTCTAATCTAGTTTCTTTTACCAATGGCTGCTTAGTTTTTTTTAATACTCTTTTGAGGAAGGTTTTTTCAGAGGTATTTTGACATCCCTGTTAAGGCAGCTCCATCAGCAATACTTTGCACAGGGTCTTTATGAGGTGATCAAGGGCTTCTAGAACATTTCCATTTTTAGCCAAAACTCTGACTGTTTTGCCTCATCACAGTCTGCTCACCAAGATCTAGTACACCGGGTACTAGGAAAATTTTGACTTCACATCAGTGGTTTTAGACAGGGGAAAAAATGCTACAAGGAAAGTTTTACTCTATTGCAGTAAGCTTGACATGAATCATTGCTGCTGCTTTGTGTTCCGGTCAACCTATTGTAAACAAGCACCCTCAGAGACGGAAAGTGCTTCTTGAAGATAGAATTCAGGAAAAAATAATTTTAAATTCTTACTATCTCTAATATTTCCAATGGGACAAGACCTGATCAGAGCTGTGAATAATCACCAAGCTTCCCTGACCACAGGGCAGCTGTGTAAGTGAAGTTTTCAGTCTCCATTTGAAAGAACAGAGGCAAAAGTATCTTCCCATATTTCCAGACACTCTTTGCAGAGAACAATTCTGACATGGATCTGTGTTTATCTGCAGAATACACATATTCCACAGCAGCAGTTACTGAATATGAGGTCTAGTGGAAGATACTGTCATCCACAGAATTACTTTGGTGCTGGTAGACTTCCCCATTGTTTGTACCACGTTCTCAAAAATGTGCTGAGATGCTGAAAACCCCCATTTCAGAAAAGGAGCCTATCACAATGGCCTTTGTAGGAGACAGCCTGATAGCAGCTTAATTTCTCTGTTTCTGTATTATTTGTAGTGCCTGGGTGATTTTTAGACTTGTGATATTTGCTGCTTTTATGTCTGTTGGACAAGACATTATCCACTGACCTATATTAATAATAGGAGTAATTGATGCCTGAGATATGTTAAGCCAGGTTTTGTCAATCCTTTACCTTTTGGCACCCTGCCAATGCAGAACAGGCTTCCTCTGCTGGGGGACAGGTGATCCCTTTCTGCACCAGACTGTTTCCCAAAGCCTTCTTCTGCCTCTTATCTCTTCAGTCATCCCTGCCCTGTTCCCCCAGTGAAGCAGCCCCAGCTCTGTTTACCTTTGCAGACAAGTAGCTGTCTATTATTTTCATGCATGGTTGGCCACTTGTATGCTCTTCAGCCCCTGTGGCTGGTGAGGTACCTGCTGGATCCACACATCCAGACTCACAGAAGTTGTGACCATTTCTTGTAACAGTATGTGAAAAGGAATCAGCATAATTAGAGCACTGGTTAATTTGATATCACTGTAATGGAGAAGTTCAGTAAGGATAAGTTTCTTCTACAATAGTACAAAAAAAATAAAATCTTACTGTGTAATCCAGTCATATTTAAAAATTATATCGGTCTATTTTTGCATATTAAAAAGCAATTTTGTGCAATACAAAGAGCTGTTTGAGGACGGTGAAATGGCTATAGGTTGCCAAAATCTGCAGCTGGATGTTACATTCTGGAAAGATATCAGCAGGGAATTGAACAGTCACAGTTCCCTACAGTCCACCAGCCATCTGATTTTAGTTTCTTCATATTTGTACACATGTTCTTGTTTATTATATAATGAAAATTTGACACGTAAACATACTGAGTTATGTGGGATTTGAAGGTGGGCTTTAGCTGAAGAAATCCTATAAAAATGTCTAAACTCATTTCTTTCTTTCAGGCCAGAGGGTTTTAGAGAGATCAACTTTCTATGTGGCAGCTGGGCTCCCTGCGGTGCTGTATTTTATTTTATGTTTTATAGCATGTAGCTTCTAGGTTTAAAAACAAAACACGGCATTCACTTCCTGAACAGACCTGAAACTGAATTAGAAAAAATACTTGCAATACATATAAATTGAGAGGGAAGGTAACATGCTATGTGATATGCCTCTTACTCTCCAAAGGCCATAGGAGCACAAACACAAATACAATTTACCATGGTTGAGGTAAGGAAGGATTTCTTTCACCTGTATTCCACTGAGAAACCCTTTCCTCTGTTCTGAGGTGATACTGAGTGACTGGTGTACTCATCGCTGCCTAGATTGTCCTTTAATTCCTACACTCGTTCTGTTTACATCTTGCTTCCATCCTCTCACGGCTTCCAGGCTCCTTACCTTGCTGTGCTGGTGTTTGCTTAAAACCTTACTTCTGGTCTTTAACCATTGCTATATGACACCAGCTTTACTTTTGACCATGTCTGTCTTCATAGAATCACACAGAATCACAAAATATCCTGGGCTGGAAGGGACCCACAAGGACCATCGAGTCCAACTCCTCGCTCTGCACAGGACAACCCCAAGAATACCATCTTGTGTCTGAGAGCCTTTTCCAAATGCTCCTTGAACTCTGACAGACTTGGTGCCATCATCAAGTCCCTGGGGAACCAGTTCCAGTGCCCAGCCACCCTCTGGGTGAAAAATCTTTGCCTAGTAGCCAAATTAAATCTTCCCCGACACAGCTTCATGCCATTCCCTTGCATCCTGGTCCTGGTAACCAGCGAGTAAAAAGAAAAAATATGCACCCATTTATTTTTTTCCTATATTTTCTGATCTCTCTCTAGTATAGTTTACTAAATGGAAACTAATGATTTCAGGATTTACACTAACAACATACAGAATGACCCACTTCCAGATTTCTGGGGGTGTACAAATTGCACAACTTGGCTTAAAATACCTAGGAGGGTGAAGAGACTTGAGACAGTTTTACAGAAAATTGTATATCTGAAAATTAAAACTGTGTAATATCTCACAGTTTTCCCAGCAACATGGATAGCTTTCACAGTTGACTAAGTATATATCCATAACTCACATACTAATAATTTAATAAAGCGGTTTTCTAAGCAAATCTTTTTTCAACAAAGAAAATTCAGTGAAACCAGTAGGGAATTTGAACTATATTTGTTTAATTTGCTTATATACCTATGGAAATTTAAGATGAAATCAGGAAATCAGAGGACTTCCAAGGTGGAAATTCCTTTGGGGAAGAGATGGTGCTGGCAACCCCCAGCACCACCAGAAGGAACTTTTGGAGTTGCCCTTTAAATGGGCTTTGCTGATCAAACAGGTATTCAAGGCAGACTGGGCTTCTTAATTCAGCTTCTTCCAGTGGACTTTCTTAAAGCCCTTGCTACAAACTGAAGTTTGTTTTCCTTTTCCTTCCATTCCCAATGAAAACCCAGCAGGAAAGTGCATTCCTTGAGTGAACCCCCCTGTTAATATGTCAGGCTGACCCAGGAATCAGCACATCTCTCCTCCATCTTCACCTCACTGTACTTCTAAATTTGAATCCTGAATGGGTCACATAAAGTGAAACAGAGTTTGGAGATTTACTGTAATCACATGCTGACATTTTCCCACATCACTAACCTATCACATGATTTAGCAGGATTGTCAGCCCTGCGTGAAGGAGGATCAGGACAGAAATAGCAAGAGTGTTGTAAGATGTCATGGAGGCCTTCTGACAGCACAGTGTGGGAGGCTTGTGCATTATTTGCTGCAGTCCCATCTTTTAGAAAAGCTCCTGAGGCTGTCATTTTGATATTAGCAAAGAAAGTAATTTGCACTTTAAAAGACACCCAGAACCATAAATCTTAAAAGACACTTCCGTTTTGAGCCTGCAAAAATAAAGTTTTAGGCCTAGTTCACAAAATGTTCATGGAGTCTCCAGCTTCAAAGTAGAAAAGTAGCAATTAAGTTTTCTGGCAAAAATATAGTTTTTACTATTTATAAGCACTTTTCTATATCTCCATTCATAAAACCATGGAGCACTTCAGAGGCCAGAATATTTTGCCAAAACATTATAGAGGTATTTACTCTAATCCTCCTTTCTTTCCTTTTCTCTTCCATCTCTCATTTAGACTCTGTCTTTCTCACTCTATGTATCCTCCTGTTGCAAAACCATGCCTGTGACATGAAGCTGCTCTTCCACTGCCAGTAAAATGACAGTTAAGGTAATAGGAGCCTTTTTTCATTAAAAAAAACAAACAAACAAACAACAAAACAGTGCTATCTCACATCATTTTATTCTCTAACCCTAAGTACCAAAACAAACCATGGACAATCAGAATGAGAGGAGAGAACTGAACATGAATGAATTTGATGATGCTCTGGTGGCTCAGGATCACAGAATCTCAGATTTTAAATAAATAAAATGCTTTCTCTTAGTTTTGCTTTCAACACCGAGGATATCAAAGAGACAGTTACTTTTGATTTTGATTTTGCATTTTTTTGTCATTCATTAATTTTCAGAGAGCTTGAGAAGCTATTCTTACATCTTCTGAGGTTTGTTAAGACATTTGTACTTGTATGGTAATGCAGCCAGACTCTAAAGAGATTGGCACTCTCTTTCATGGTCTCACTGTAAAGACTCTGGGAGGAAGGCAGCTGTGTTGGTCTCCATGACACAGAGTGTGATAAAATTGCTGAGGTAGTAATGCAGTATATCAGTGTTTAAAAAGGCAAAAAATATGTCTATCACCAAAAGAAGTATAGATTTAATGTTCAGTAGCAGAGAAGGGAGGTGAAAGCAACAGACAGGGAATATCATTCCAGCTGGAGTTTTTGGAGACAAGGAGATTGATAACAGTTTGCCACAGTCCTCTCTGGTTACACCCTTTTTGAATCCTCAGGCTGCAAGATAATTGCTCTTTTGGAAACATCATTTTTGTTTTCCATTTTGAGCAGCTCACATAAACTTGTGTCCAATCTGAATGTTTTTATAACATTACTGTTCTCAGTAACAAATTCATACCCATGCTTCCCAGGTGGAAAAAAAAAAAAATGGGTATTTTTTTTTGTGTGCCATGTTGCAAAATCTCTTTTGCACATCTCACTTCCCTCCTTGACTAGGACACTTGGTCTCAAGTTTTGTCTTCATTCTCAACTGTCCACCAAGAACCAGCAAATAAGTTATTTTGGCAAAGGTCACATTAGTCTGTTTTGAGAGGTTTGTGTTCTGCAGATAACTGCTCAGAAGTGAAAAAATTAAATCATCATCCCAGGCTCGGGATCATCATCAGGCAGAGCTGGAAGCAACATTTAACACCCAGACAGAATTCACAAGGATGTTATTCTCAAAAGAAGAAATTTTCACTGATGGTGATCCATTCAGAAAGAAAATCAAAACTATCATAAACAAGAACAGGCAGGGAAATAAGGAAATGGATACAAAAGGTTTTCTGTTCTGGTGCCTACTGTAATGAACAGACTGCTTCTTCCCTCTGCAGTTACCCTCTAGGAGGAGAATGGCTACTTAGTGCAACTAGTAGCATTTTCAGCTCAAGGGATTCACTGATTCAAGAGCTAATCTCACCAGGTGAAATGGCTGTGTTCTTTTAAAAACAAATGAAAACCCCATATAATTTTGTGTTTATTAATAACATTTCCTAACACTAACCCCATGTTGTGCTTTGGGATGCAAACTGATTCCTACAAGGCTAGGGAAATCATATTGGGGTTTTATTAGTTTATTTTTGGTTGGATATATGCATTATTATTGTCTTGTTGCTTATTTAATTCCTCATTCCACTACTACAGTAGGAAACACAACTTGATGGACTTATGGTGTGATTCAATGTAGAAAATCCTATATTATCATGTAATTAGAATTATTTTTTTTAAATTTTGTTCTCCTTTCTTACCTTCCAGGATATTAGAATTCTCTTCTTTTTTACTCTTAATCCTCTCAATCCTCTTTTTCAAACTCAACACTCCCTGAAACCTTTCTTTCCTGTTTCCTTCTTACTCCATTGTTATTTCCCTGCTTTGTTCTCCTTTTCAGTTATCCTATTTTTTCCACATAATTCTTTCACCCTTGTTTCACTTCTTTCTCTCTTCTGCTGGCCAGTGGGAAGGAATCCAACAGGACAGGCAAAGCACAGAAACTCTGAAACACATAACCAAGCTCATTTCCACTTGTAATATATTTCTACCTATATTTTAGATGCTTACATTTGCAGTCACATTTCACTGCCATGTTATTGTTGTTGCTGTTGTGACGAACTCCAGGCAGATATTTTGTATTAGTGCCTTATATACTAGGGAAGAGAAGACTGTCTAAACTCTCTTCCTGGCTTTAATGTGGGTCTCTCTTCTGGGTGTCAGCAGCAACCTTGAAGCAGGATATTTCAGGATTTCTCTGCAAAAATCATCCATCAGCACTGTTAACTTCCTTCCTCCCTGCTACACACCAACAATCAAATGACAATCACAGCCCATGAAACTACTTTCGACTTGCCTTTTACCCGTATTCCTCATTTAGTTTGGTCTCTTCTCCTAGTGTGCAACTCTGTACACATTGGAGACAGAGGAGGGAGAGAGTAGATTTTAGTTTTTAATCTTATTTTTTTGTGATTT
>NW_027094090.1:25271431-25273931 GCF_029207755.1 Chamaea fasciata | reverse complement strand
AAAAAAAAAAAAAAAAAAAAAGATCAGACCTGTAAAAGTGTATTTCTGCAGTTAAAGTAGCCAAAGATTTGTCCCTAGCCTGTCTGACTCATTTGAGCCATCCTGTCAAAAGGAATATCTCATGTAAATGCCAGTGGAACTTTGAATACTTTCTGAGGACTGCAAATATATGTCAAGGCAGGGACAGCATTTTAAACATTTACATGGTCTTATAAATCTCCATTTAGAGGATGCTCTCAGAACAATAATGATAATGATAATAAAAGGGAAAAAATTCTGAGAATAATGTAAAGCTTCCCATAGTGCATGAGACTGTCACAGCTGTCTCACATCTGGAATTAGTTGAGAGCAGGCAGGCAAGCTCCAGGGCCACCTTGGAGGAGATGATCAAGAGTGGGGACACAAAACCAGAATACAGGCTAGGGTGCAGAGGGCCAGAACCACTAACGGGGGTGGGGAGGGCCTGGGCTGATGAGCATCTAGTGGCTATGAGCCATCAGGAGGAGCAGCCAGTGTGATGGGAAAAAGGGCAAGCAGCATCTTTCTAATCTGTCCAGGCATGACTGTCTCCCCTCCTTATGTCCCCTCTGTGTTTCACCTGCATAAAGGTTGATTAATCTGTCTTTATACACGTGAATTTGTAGTCCAGAAGAATCACCCCAATAACCAGCAATTCTCTGAGACTGCTGGAGAGACAGTAAAGGTTGATTTGCCAAAGTAGAGAAGTTTTGATTTCTTCATGGCATCTCAGTGAAAGGGATTACATATGTCTTGGTATGTTGGTAGGAAGTGTTTCAGAGGTGTCAAATGTAACTTTAATATTTTAATTTTTTGGTTTGGTTTGCTTTGTTGTTCTTTGTCACTTGGTCAGCTGAACCTTAAAAAGAAGAAAATTCATGAGTGTGCAGATGTTCATGAGTGTGAAGTTGTTTGATATATAAAATCAAATGTTGTGTTCCAGTTGGAACATCAGTTAAATTGGTTGAAAAAAATGTAGCACAAAAGTAATTTCTATTCCTTGGATCTTATTGTCAGCAGCATAGCAAAATTAAAGCACTAGAGCCACCTTCTGACTGCACTGAAATTGCTGCATCCTGATAATGGTGCCAGCATTAATACATTAAATGGAAGGGAGCACAGTACATACATTTCAGTTCTTTGTATCATTAGCTGAATGGCCTGGCTCAACAAACACTGCATCTTGCTATAAATGCGGGTGGGTTTTTCTCTTTATTTGTGTGAAGCATTGTCACCTCTGTAAACATTTCACATCATGCTCATGGTTAATTCCCTCCGTCAAGTTATAAAAGGAAATATGAGGGTGCACAAATCTTCAGGAAAAAGCCCTGTATTGTACCTATTTCATTAAGGAAGAAATCCCAAGTTCTCAAACTAAAGCACATAAACAACAGCCAAAATAGGATTCAGTCCAATTTTCTAAAGAGGGAGACAAAATACAAAATCTGCCCAAGTGCTAAATATTTTGGCTGGCATTTTAGTCTGAACCATGTATGAAGCAACAATAATCCCAAACTGAAATACTTACCAATAGCTAGATATTATAGAGTATTATTGACATTACCTTATTCACAAGGCAAATCAAATCTTGATGTCTCATATCCCCATGAAACTCCTCCGAAGTCAATAAAGTTGAATTTGTACTGAGTAGAATTTAACTCTATATATTTACTCAAATCTTAAAGCTATCTGCTTACATTAAAGTCCTAGAAGGGAAAATACACACAAATAGATTTCTAGACACCTTTTTTGCCTACATTTTTATATCTAAATATTTGAACTGCAATTCTAGAGCTATTACCTACATAAAATGCAGAGCTCAGCAAAGGTATTCATCTGAAATATTGTAAAGTGAAGTGGCCTCAGTATTAGAAAGTGCTTGCTTGAATTAAATACATTTGAAATTTGTTGTTAAATTTCTCTGTTTAAAATATATCAAGCTTCATAGCACATATTGAGTGTATTTAGTATTATTGGAAATGTTTAACAAATATTTTCAGTATTATTTTATGAGTCACACTTAGGAATTGAGGCAGAATTTTATTTTGCAAAATTTACAGAAATATCTGGGGGTTTAGGTTATTGCTTCTTGAATTTTCTTCCACTTAGGAAATCGTTTTCAAGACTGTGAATTTCTCTAATTGAGCAGAGCTACATTCTTCAAGATTTTAATGTTAGCTTTCTTGGTACTGTTAATTACAGGATAAGAATGATGAGAGTGAGAGAGACACTTTTTCTGAATGGAAGCAAGCTGCAGCACATTAAGCACAGCACACTGTGTTATTACAAAATGGAAAGGGAATGGTTTAAAAAATAACTGTTGAAGGGGAAATTTTATTCCAGTATTTATTTTCTATGAACTATTGCCTATCCATTTCTAGTTTGCCTTGGGAGTGCAAAATAAAGATCAAAACCCACAAGTTTTCTAGATTGGGTGTCTGCAAAAGCTTTACTTTCATTTAGTGAAAGTTTTCTTAGTACT